>NW_007003232.1:0-706 GCF_000164805.1 Carlito syrichta
ATTTATATTTGGCATATAGGAATATAACTGGTTAATTGATGTTTTTATATACATATCTTTTTAAAATATATTTTTCAATATATTTAAATTTTATGTAAACAGTCTTATATTATCTATTCATATGAATAGTTTTCCCTCAGTATTTTTTTTGTTTGTTACATTGTACTGGCTGTAGAGCTCAATTCAATGTGGAAGAGTAGTGACCATAGAAATTCCTACCACATTCTTAAATTTTAAGGCGTTTCCCTGCCATTATACTGTTAATTTCAATTTCCATATTTTTATAGACTTCTTTGCCATATCAAGTAATTTGTCTTCTATTCTTTGCTTGCTAAGGGCTTGAATCCAGAATCAGTAATCAGTACTGAATTTGATCAAATGATTTTTCTGTGTCTAAGACTGTGTCATTCTTCATTAATTCTCAGTGTCATAAAGGAGTTAATCTTTTTCAGTACTTCCAAGATGTCACTTCTGTATCTTTTGGCTAAAAAAATTTCTGAGGAGAAGTCTGTTATTCTTCTTATCTTTGTTGTAAAGTGAAATAATCATTACATGCCCAATATCTTGAATATTAGTATTATACTTTAACATATTTCTGGACTTGATGTTTTGTATATTGTACCAGACTTTTACCTTGTAGTTTCTATATTTGTTGATTTGAATTTATTCCGTTCCTTGTTTTTTCTTGTCTAATTCTTTATAAAGG
>NW_007003233.1:0-812 GCF_000164805.1 Carlito syrichta
CGCTGGCTAGCTAATTAAGTCAGCTCATTAAGTCAGCTGGCTAGCCAGCTAGCTAGCAAGATTAAGAGCTAGTTAAGTCAGATGGCTAGCCAGCTGGTTAATTAGATAATTCAGCTAGTTCATTCATCTGGCTAGCCAGCTGGCTAGCTGGTTAAGTCAACTAATTAAGTCAGCTGGCTATTCAGCTGGCTAGTTATGTAGCAAGCTATAAAGTCAGCTGCCTATCCAGCTGGCTAGCTAGTTAAGTCAGCTACTTAATTCAGCTAGCTTCCCAGCTTGCTAGCTAGTTAGCTAGCTAGTTAAGTCAGCTGGCTAGCCTGCTGGCTAGCTGGTTAAGTCAGCTAGTTAATTCAGCTGGCCAGCCAGCTGGCTATCTAGTTGAGTCAGCTAGTTAAGTCAGCTGGCTAGCCATCTGGATAGCTGGTTAAGTCAGCTAGTTAATTCAGCTGGCCAGCCAGCTGGCTTGCTAGGTAGCTGCTAATTAAGTCAGTTAGTTAATTCAGCTGGTTAGCTAGGTAGCTAGCTAGTTGTCAGATAGCTATGCCAGCTGGGTAGCTAGTTAAGTCTGCTAGTTAAGTCTGATTACTATCCAGATGCCTATCAGGGTAGCTATCTAGTTAAATCAGCTGGCTAGTCAGCTGGATAGCTATTTAAATCACATAGTTAAGTCAGCTCACTGGCCAGCAGATTAGCTAGGGAGTTAGGTAGTTAAGTCAGCTGGCAAGCCAGTGGGCTATGTAGGTAGGTAGCTAGTTAAGTCACATGGCTAGATATCAGGCTATCTAGTTATGTCAGCTAGTTAAGTCAGCTGG
>NW_007003234.1:0-651 GCF_000164805.1 Carlito syrichta
CCAGCTCACATAACTAGCCACCTACCTGCATAGCCCGCTGGCTTTCCAGCTGAGTTAACTACCTAAATACATAGCTAACACGCTGTCCAGCGAGCTAACTTAACTGCGTGAATTAACGAGCTGGCCATCTGGCTAGCAAGCTGATTTAACTAGCTAGCTACCCTGCTTTGCAGGTGACTAGAGAGCTGACTTAACTAGCTCTCTATATTGCAAGCTAGCTGGCTTAATTAGCTGACTTAATTACCTATAAAGCTGGATAGCCAACTGAAATAACTAGCTCGCTATTTAGCTAACCAACTCACTAGCCAGCTGACAACTCACTGACATAAATAGCTGGCCTGCTTGCTAGTCAGCTGAATTAAATTGCTTGCTATATAGTTAGCCTGCTGGCTAGCCAGCTGACTAAACTAGGTGACTTAACAAGCTAGCCAGCTGTCAAGCCAGCTGAGTTAATTAGCAACTTACCTGGCTAGCCAACTGGCTTAACTAGGTGACATAATTTGCTAACCAGCAGTCTAGACTGCTGACATAATTATCTAACTACCCAGCTAGCCAGCTGTCTAGCCCTGCTGAATTAACTAGGTGTCTTAACTAGCTAGCCAACTAACTTAACTAGTTGACTTACCCAGCTAGATACCTAGCTCATCATCT
>NW_007003235.1:0-964 GCF_000164805.1 Carlito syrichta
TATTTCAGGGAGTAACCTACAGCCCCACTGCACGGACAGATTCCAGGACAGTGGGAAGTGGGTTCCACATTATCCACACGCCTGTCAGCGAATACCAGGACCTGCAGACAGATTTTGAATCACAGCTCTCCCCTTAAATATTTCTCAAAACTGCAAAAAGGACCACCTCCAACCTACAGTGCAACTTCAGAATTGAACAAAGTAAGAGGACATACATAAAGAATAGGAGATTGAACAAACAGAAGTAAAACCAATCCCTTTACCCCTGAATAACAGAATTAAAGAAGACGGTGATGTGGAGGGAAGGAAAAAGTAGAGAGGGGGGAAAAAACGCACAAATGAAGAAAAATCAAAAGAAGAATATAGGTCCTACACAGACCTCTGGGAAATCAGACACTGAGAAAACAGATTCTGGAACACAGACAATGAAGAGTCCCCAGAATGACTGGTTACATGCAACAAACCCAGACATCAAGACATTAATGGAGAGAATTTAAAAAATTGAGGAGAGACAAGAAGAAAATAGGAAGGAGCTGTTGTCAGAAATGGTAGCAGTAAAGAACACTGTGATGGAAATGAACAACAGACTAATAAGCATGGAAAGCAGAATCAGCCAAGCCAAAGAAAGAATCTCAGAGCTCGAAGACCAAAACACAGAACTAACCCAAACTGTCAAAAACATAGAAAAGAAGCTCAAAAAGACAGAACAAAACCTACAAGAGATGAATGATCACTTCAAGAGACCAAACCTAAGAATAATTGGGCTTCCTGAGGCAGAAAGAGAAACAGAAGCCACGCTGGAACAAACATTTCATGAAATCATTCAAGAAACTTCCCTCATCTCATTAAGGATGAAAAAATTCAAACACAAGAGATTTGGACACCCCTGCAGACAACAAACGAGAAGACCAACTCCCAGACACATATTATTTCGCCTAAACAAAGTAGCTATGAAAGGAAAAAT
>NW_007003236.1:0-735 GCF_000164805.1 Carlito syrichta
CCTGCTATTTCTTCCCACAGAGTCTCTTTCCCACCTAGAAGCAAATAGCTGCTGTTGCCTCAACACTTTGTATTCTTTTATCTTTCTGTGCTTTATTTTTAAATTCAATTTAATTTAATTATTTTATTTTAGAGTTGTGGGGTAAAATTCCACTGCTTGTACAATCAAAGGTCAATTTTTTACATCAGACCCAATGGAAATCTGAATTCTTTACATTCTGTGCAGTTTCTTATGGATCCAGGGTCCTTCTAGCTAAATTAAAGGTTCTGGGAATCTTCCTGTAGGTTCTAAGAGTCTTTTACATTTAGCTGGTAAAAAGGACAGAAAGTGGAGAATAAGCTTTGGGAGGTACATGTGGGCCCAGCTTCCAAGTGACCCTACTATCCCCATTCCACTGACCAGAGCTCAGTCTTGTTGCCTCACTTTTGTGCAAGAACCTGGGAAAGACAATGTGGTTAGGTGTCTCAGAGGAAAAAACCATGGGCTTTGGGGAACACGTTGTCTCTTGCTATCACTTTTATGCTAGTATCATGAATCTAGAGCACACTCTTATTTTTCACCTGAAGGTTAGGCTAGTCTCTTCACTTTTCCTACTGAGCTTAGATGCCCTGCCTCATCTCAACCTCTCCATCCTCTCCTTTCCTGACTTCATCGTTCATTATTCTATATCAACAATGTCTTCATTCTTTGATTACCTTAGCATGTACCCTGTGGTCATGACTAACAGCATTCCTA
>NW_007003237.1:0-898 GCF_000164805.1 Carlito syrichta
TCGTGACCTTGATGTGAGATATGTGAAGCACATCAGGCATCATGGAGTTCGAATTGTTTGCTTGGAACTTGCAAGTGTCGTGATGGTCTTGTGATGTATAGTTTGTAAAGCACGATATACATTATGGAATTTGTATGCCCCCACCAAGTAATTATCACACTGCTGGAAGGTATAGAAAATGGTATATAAGTTGGAAGGAGTCTGAATAAAATTTGGTCTCAGTCCTGATCGGACTGATCCCAGAAGGACCGCATCCGAATGGTCTCTTCTCTCCTTCTTGACTCTCCGGTGTGGGTCCTATCCCTCCCTCCTAGGTCAGAGCCGGTACTCCGACCTTCTGGTCCTCTTGATAGTTGTAATTGGGTATCTGGTAGTACAAATCCCTTAAGTTCCTCGGGACAACTAAGGCAAGACTCCCGGAAAAAAGTATCATTTTGACGTATTTGGATATAATTTTGGTCTTAAGATGAACTTGGTAATCCTTAAATTTCCGTTTATACTTTATTCTTAGAGGGGCCAACAGTTTTGCAGTTGCCAGATATTTAGTATGAACTATTAAAATGTAACCAGGATCCATGGATTGCACATCATTAGGAAACATCTGCGCATCTGCATTTTTGTACACAGAATTTTAGAATTCACATGGACAGGGAAATTCAGGGCATCTTCTGAGAATGGAAAGGGAATCTGGTTCATGGAGTTCTCTATCGCCTAAATCTACAAAGTTCTTGATACGCTTTAATCAGAAATCTGGGCTTCTATGTCACCACATTTTTAGGGTGTCTTTTGAAAAGGGACAAGGAATCTTGGGTTCCAATTCCTCAAGAACTTTATGGGAGTCTTTCTGTTGATATACAAGCAACAGGAATTCTAGTCACCAGGAAATATCTTGTCGTCT
>NW_007003238.1:0-594 GCF_000164805.1 Carlito syrichta
TTAATCCAAGAAACTGCATGCAGGCGCTGAATGAGCAGCAAAGACAACCTCTGGTTTCTCAGATTTTATAACGATGTCATTTGCCTGGACAGGCAGCCCTGCCCCAGCATCTCTCCCCTACATTTGCTCTGAAATTAATCTTTCATATTAGCCAATTTCTCTGATGACTGGCCTCGTCTCTATAGCTTTCCACTGCTGACTCAATATCCTGGAGTCAGACAGATAAAACCTCTGAAAAACGAGAGTAACGGCCTAAGAAGCCTTTGGAGGAATGCCACCAAAAGTCAGGCATGGCCCTAACAAGTGCAGAGATGGTTCTGCTTCCCTCCTTGCCAGTCAGCAAAGAAACCCAGTCAACCCGACGTCAACCTGACTCCTGAGTCACCACAGGGAACGGAGGAAGGATCGCCACCAGGAGTCCTTCAATTCACAGGGATGGAGGCCAGCAGGTTCCTTCACTGGTGGTCATGAAGGGATGGGAAGTAGAAAAGTTATTTTCAAAAAGGAAGGTGAAACATATTACCCTGACAGACAACGGTAAAGATTCTATTCCTGGAAAAGCAGGGGCAATGGAAAAACGACATGGGGCTGGTG
>NW_007003239.1:0-878 GCF_000164805.1 Carlito syrichta
CCTTGCCTTCTTAATGTCATCTGATACTACTTGGCTTCTTAGTGTCGTCTGACACTACTTGCCTTCTGATACTACTTGCCTTCTTAGTGTCATCTGACACTACTTGCCTTCTTAGTGTTGTCTGATACTACTTGCCTTGTTAGTGCTGTCTGATACTGCTTGCCATCTTATTGTTGTCTGATACGACTTGCCTTCTCAGTGTCGTCTGATACTACTTGCCTACTTAGTGTCTTCTGATACTACTTGCCATCTTAGTGTCGTCTGATAGTACTTGCCTTCTTAGTGTCTTCTGATACTATTTGCCATCTTAGTGTCGTCTGATAGTACTTGCGTTCTTAGTGTCATCTGATACTACTTGCCAACTTAGTGTCGTCTGATACTACGTGCCTTTTAGTGTCGTCAGATACTACTTGCCTTGTTAGTGTCATCTGATACTACTTGCCTTCTTAGTGTCGTCTGACACTACTTGTCTTGTTAGTTTTGTCTGATACTACTTGCCTTGATAGTGCCATCTGATACTACTTGGCATCTTAGTGTCGTCTGATAGTACTTGCCTTCTTAGTGTCTTCTGATACTACTTGCCATCTTAGTGTCGTCTGATAGTACTTGCCTTCTTAGTGTCATCTGATACTACTTGCCATCTTAGTGTCATCTGAAACTATGTGCCTTTCAGTGTCGTCTGATACTACTTGCCTTGTTAGTGTCATCTGATACTACTTGCCTTCTTAGTGTCATCTGACACTACTTGCCTTGTTAGTGCCGTCTGATACTACTTGCCAACTTATTGTCGTCTGATACGACTTGCCTTCTCAGTGTCGTCTGATACTACTTGCCTTCTTAGTGTCGTCTGATACTACTTGCAATTTTAGTGTCGTCTG
>NW_007003240.1:0-887 GCF_000164805.1 Carlito syrichta
TATCACTGGGGAAAAAACTGGCAAGGCTATTAATAAAAAATAAGTTTGACTCCAAACTAAACTCATCTCAGTGATTTAATGTTCCTTTGGGGGAATCAGGAGGCAGTCATTGCCAGAGTTTAGGAGGGAGGCAGGTGACTAGGGCCTGAGCCCTGTTTCTGTCAATGACAAGATATATAGCCTTTGCTAAATCATTTCCTTTTTCTGAGCCTGTTTCCACACCCATAAACTTAGAGGTTTGATTAGTCAATCCTTAGGTTCCCTTCTAATTATCAATCACCTCTGGTATTTGTAGTTGTGCTACCTGCTTCCAAAAAAAGGAGAGTTTTGAAAGTAGAAGTCAATATTTCAGAAACTTCAAACAAGATCTGTAAGATACTGACACATGTTGAAGTTTAAGCACAAACACCCACAGACATCAATCATAATTTAATAACAAGGTCTAATTCAGGAAAATACATACTTGAGAACAATGAAATACTATTTAGTACTATTTAGTACTATTTAGTACTTTGACAACAGTTAAACTAAATTTAGTTCAATTTAAGTTTCGTTCCTAAATTATTTTATTTATGGTATGTATTGAGCATAGTTTTTAAAGGAAGCACACACATTTGATTGAAAGACAAAATTATTGTCAACTTTTATTATTTAAGGGAAACACATTTCTTAACCTTTCTGTACATATATGTGTTTAGATAAGGAATGAGGATGTTTGAAGTCAGTAGTTATGGAAAACATGACTACATTTACGGGTTAACTTTTTTTACATGAATAAAACTAGGAAATGGCTGGTTTGGTGTAGTAGACATTGCGGTTTGGGTGACCTGCCCAGATTTCTTGTAGGCTGAGCACCTGTCAGTCCCCCAGTTGCTTTGTTTTTTTTT
>NW_007003241.1:0-773 GCF_000164805.1 Carlito syrichta
AAATTGTAATTTCTACATGTGACAGTGCATACATTTTCTCATGTAATTTTAGCCTCATCCTGAACTGGGTAAGCCTATAATGATGCAGTCCAACATTTATTTTCTTGTTTTTTACAGTTGGGTATTCCTAGACAATTAAAACTGATAATGTTCTTGCTTAAGCATCAAAAGGTTTTCCATCGTTTTGTACCCAGTTTGGCATCTATCATTCTACAGGAATTCCATACAATCCTCAAAGTCAAGTTATAGTTGAGAGAGCCCATCAAACGTTAATAATCAAATAATTAAATTGCAGGAAGGGTAATTTAAATATAGTTCTCCACATCATATCATAAATCATGCTATGTTTGTAATTAATTATCTCAATTTGGACTCTCAAGAACATTCAGCTATGATAAGACATTGGAGCCCTGAGAATACTGTTAAACCAATGGTAAAATGGAAGGATCTGCTTACAGGTCAATGGAAGGGGTCCGATGTCCTTGTAATGTGTGACAGAATATGCTTGTGTTTTTCCCCAGGACTTACCCTAACCTATTTTGGTACAGGATTGTCTAATTAGATATGTCCAGCCCCCCACCTCTGTTGATTTACAGCCAGACGAGACATAAATCACACCATCAGTCTGAGTAGAATGCAGATGATGAAGAGAAGGTGTTGGTGCCCAAGTTGAAACGTCTCACCATTCAACAACCACTTCCACCTTCACCCACTCGACCGAAGACATCTCATCATTCGTCGTCTCCCACTCCTCATCCCAGACATTACCATTG
>NW_007003242.1:0-721 GCF_000164805.1 Carlito syrichta
CTGCACCCATCCAAAGAGGAGGTGTAGGGATGTATTGCCCTTGGCAACAGAGCAGGACTCTGACTTAGAATAATAATACCAACCACCACCACCACCACCACAACCACAGATCAGGTTCAGGGGCTCAGTGTGGCTTCCCGGCCCTATGGAAGCCTAGGTGAGTGGATGGTCTGAGCCTGCGGATTTGACACTGGCTCGGGACATGGGGCGAGACCTCATCTCGGCCATGAAAATAAATCCAAAGATTAGCCAGGCATGGTGGCTCAGGCCTGTGGTTCCAGACCCTCTGGGGGCTGAGGGGGGAGGATTGCCTGAGCCCAGCAGGTGGAGTCTGCAGTGGCTGTAAGCATGCCTCTGTGCTCTGACCTGGGCAACAGAGCAGGATTCTGACTCCAAATGATAATAATCACAATCTCCACCACCACCAGCAACCCTGCCACCTAACGCAAGGAGTCACCCTCAGGAATGTGAGAGGAAAAGGCACTTTCTGGCCTGTCATTCATGGAAGGTTTCAAAGATGGCCACCAGGCATGTCAATCCCACGTCTTGGACCACGCATCCCAGAAGGCCTGCCTCCACCCTCCACACACATGCCCACAGCAATGACATGTGTGAGCTCACAGAACAGACAGCCCCAAGTTAGGGCATCCTTTGTGCATAGAGTGATGAAGGTGGTCCATCAACACCACGGCCAGTTCAGTTCCGGTCACCCGGTCAGCCA
>NW_007003243.1:0-690 GCF_000164805.1 Carlito syrichta
GTCTTTCTGTTTTAATTTCATAGACAATTTGAAATGATTATTCCCACTGAAGACTCCGTTATCACAGAAATGACATCAACACTAAGAGACTGGGGAGCTATGTGGAAACAACTCTATGTGGTAAGTAAATTTTTATTTTACTCTATGTGGTAAGTAAATTTTTAATGGCTTGATTTCTCAGGTGTTTTAAGAAATATATGACCATGAGTAAGCACTTGCTATAAGCCACTAGGATGTCTCAGGGAATCAGGAATACAGTAATATATATATATATATATATTTTTTTTTTTTTTTTTTGAGTCAGGGTCTCATGCTGTCATCAAGGTTGGAGTTCAGTGACATAATCATGCTCACTGAAGCCTCAAACTCCTAGGCTCAAGCGAGCTTTCAGCCTCAGCCTCCTGAGTAACTGAGACTACAGGTACACACCACCACACCCAGCTAATTATTTTGATTTTTTTTTTTTTTTTTTTTTTGTAGAGACAAGGTGTTGCTATGTTGCCCAGGCTGGTCTCAAACTCCCAGGCTCAAGCAATCTTCCTGCCTTGGCCTGCAGCAATCCTCCCATCTCAGCCTCCAGAATACAGATCTTAACGAGGGACAGTCTTGTTATAATCTCTGTGTCCACTGAGCTTGGGTTTTATAAGTTATTCTTCAATACCACAGCAACATCAAAGTTTATTTTCCTGG
>NW_007003244.1:0-420 GCF_000164805.1 Carlito syrichta
ATTTAGAGTCTGTAATACTAAGTGATCTATCACAGAAACAACAGAGAAACACATGTTCTCACTCATTAACAGACTGTGAACAATGATCACAATACTATAAGAAAGGGATTGGCAGTTGTGGGAAACTGCCAGGGGAGCACACTTCATCAATAAGAGCACTTGCCGGGCTCGGTGGCTCAGCCTGTAATCCCGCGCCTTTGGGAGGCTGAGGTGAGTGGATTGCCTGAGCCCGCGGGTTCGAGACCCGCCTGGGCAGCGAGACCTCATCTCTACAATAAATCAGAAAAACAGCTGGGCGTGGTAGCGCATGCCTGTAATTCCAGCTACTTGGAAGGCTGAGGCGGAAGGAACGCCGGAGCCCAGCAGGTGAGGTTGCGGTGGCCGGGAGCGGCCACTGCACTCCAGTCTGGGCGACAGAGT
>NW_007003245.1:0-649 GCF_000164805.1 Carlito syrichta
AGAGATGAGGTCTCGCTGCCCAGGCGGGTCTCGAACCCACGGGCTCAGGCAATCCACTCACCTCAGCCTCCCAAAGGCGTGGGATTACAGGCTGAGCCACCGAGCCCGGCTATTCAGTGAGTTTTCAACACTTGAGATTTCTAGTGTGTTGATGAATTCACAAAGTGGATATCATATGTACTTCTTAGTTTTTGTCGCCTATGAATATGACTGGAGTCCACTCTCCTTGTTTGCATCACCATTGCACATTCCCTGATTCCTAAGAAGATGTGCAACTAAGTCCATAATCTGGCACAAGTTGAGTGAAAGAATGCATTAGCATGTATTCGTGGCCTGCCTCTCCAGTTTGTCACATGCTTGACAAAATCCTCTTCTCCTGAATTGAGAGGAGACCATGGACATCATGAAACACCAGGTTTAGGGCATCTTTGAACCTTCATTGCTCCAGTCTCTTACTGGTTTCAAGAGAAAAGGGACTCATATTGGTTCAGAATTTCTTTTGCCTCCAGAACTGAGGGTACCATGTCTAAGTGGCCCAAGGAACTTATGAATGATGGTCATGAATCCCAATCCCAGTCATGCTTTCTCATAGCATGGTGCATGCCATCCATCCAGCATGGGGAGAATATTTCATTGAGAGACACAAATA
>NW_007003246.1:0-692 GCF_000164805.1 Carlito syrichta
AACCAGTGGGCTCAGGCAATCCACAAACCTCAGCCTCCCAAAAAGCGGGGGTTACAGGCTGAACCACAGAGCCCGGTTCATATGAATACTTAATTGTAATTTCCAGTGCTGAGAAGAATGATGTTAACTTAATGGTCATTTCATTAAATCTGTAGATTGCCTAAAGGGTAATTTTTACATTAAAGAGGTAAGGAGAGTCAGGGAAACAAACATGTCAAATTGTCATTTATGACATCAGCCTCAGATCTTTGACATTATACTGGGAGGGACCTTGACTACTGAGCAATCCTTAGGCTTCAAGGGCTTGTGTACAGTGCTCTGCCAAATGCGATAGACATGGTGGATTTCATTCCAAATAAGTGAAGAAAACCAGATTTTCACACCTATCCAAAAACTTCTCCAGTAATAAGTGACCATTCAAGAATACACTAAACGAGGTAGTCTTTCTTTTTTTTTTTTGTAAAGCAGTATTTCTTGAGAGGAAGGAGACTCTACCACAGGGAGGGGACCTGAGGGGGTTGCCCACGATTTACTCTTTTATTATTAATGTCACCAAATCCTGTTGGAGGTTAATTATAGTACAATCACATACTATTTTAATACTTTCTTTAGTTTAGGAACTTTTGTTTTTTTTCAGTATTATATAACAGCCTTTGAGCCATTTTTCCTAACAGGATTTTAACATCGCTTTA
>NW_007003246.1:2972-3709 GCF_000164805.1 Carlito syrichta
CATGCTCATCTCCGTTTTTTTGATTTATTGTAGAGATGAAGTCTTGCTGCTCAGGTGGGTCTCGAACCCACGGCCTTAGTCAATCCATTCATCTGAGCCTCCCAAATGCGTGGCATTACAGGCTGAGCCACCGAGCCCGGCTCATATGAATTCTTTATTGTAATTTCCAGGTATGAGAAGAATGTTGTCAACTTAATGGTTATTGCATTGAATCTGTAGATTGACTAAAAGGCTAATTTTCACATTAAAAGATGTAAGTACATCCACGGAAACATGTCTAATTGTCATTTATGACATTAGCCTCAGAACTTTGACATCATAATGGGAGGTGCCTTGACTACTGAGCAGTCCTTAGGCTTCAAGGGCTTGTGTACACTGCTCTGCTAAATGCGGTAGACATGGAGGATTTCATTTCTAAGAAGTGAAGAAATCCATGTGTTCACACCTATCCAAAAACTTCTCCAGGGATACGTGACCATTAGAGAATTGACAAAATGAGGAAGACTTTTTTTTTTGTAAAGCCGTATTAATTGAGGGGACACAGAAACGCCCATACTGGGAGGGGACAAGAGAGGGTTGCCCACGAGGTATTCTTTTATTATTATGGTCACCGAACCTGTTGGAGCTTGGTTATAGCACAACCATGTACTATTATGGCACTTTCTTTAGATTAGAAAATTTTGGATGTTTTTAATATTATGTAACAGCATTTGAGCCGTTTATCTAACAGGATTTGA
>NW_007003247.1:0-1775 GCF_000164805.1 Carlito syrichta
GAAACTAGTATAAGATGGCACTAAGACGTCAAGTACAATCAGACGACACTAAGATCAGGCAAGTAGTATCAGATGACACTAACAAGGCAAGTAGTATCAGACGACACTAAAAGGCACATAGTATCAGATGACACTAAGATGGCAAGTAGTATCAGATGACACTAAGAAGGCAAGTATTATCAGACGACACTAAGATGGCAAGTAGTATCAGAAGACACTAAGAAGGCAAGTACTATCAGACGACACTAAGATGCCAAGTAGTATCAGATGGCACTATCAAGGCAAGTAGTATCAGACAACACTAACAAGTAGTGTCAGACGACACTAAGAAGGCAATTAGTATCAGATGACACTAACAAGGCAAGTAGTATCTGACGACACTAAAAGGCACGTAGTATCAGACGACACTAAGTTGGCAAGTAGTATCAGAAGACACTAAGAAGGCAAGTACTATCAGATGACACTAAGATGGCAAGTAGTATCAGAAGACACTAAGAAGGCAAGTACTATCAGACGACACTAAGATGGCAAGTAGTATCAGAAGACACTAAGAAGGCAAGTACTATCAGATGACACTAAGATGGCAAGTAGTATCAGACGACACTAAGTAGGCAAGTAGTATCAGACGACACTGAGAAGGCAAGTCGTATCAGACAACAATAAGATGGCAAGCAGTATCAGACGGCACTAACAAGGCAAGTAGTATCAGACAACACTAAGAAGGCAAGTAGTGTCAGATGACACTAAGAAGGCAAGTAGTATCAGACGACACTAAAAGGCATGTAGTATCAGACGACACTAAGATGGCAAGTAGTATCAGAAGACACTAAGAAGGCAAGTACTATCAGATGACACTAAGATGGCAAGTAGTATCAGAAGACACTAGGTAGGCAAGTAGTATCAGACGACACTGAGAAGGCAAGTCATATCAGACAACAATAAGATGGCAAGCAGTATCAGACGGCACTAACAAGGCAAGTAGTATCAGACAACACTAAGAAGGCAAGTAGTGTCAGATGACACTAAGAAGGCAAGTAGTATCAGAAGACACTAAGAAGGCAAGTACTATCAGATGACACTAAGATGGCAAGTAGTGTCAGACGACACTAAGAAGCCAAGTAGCATCAGATGACATTAAGAAGGCAAGTACTATCAGACGACAATAAGAAGGCAAGTAGTATCAGATGACACTAAGAAGGCAAGGAGTAGAAGACGGCAATAATAAGGCAAGAAGTACCAGATTGCAACAATAAGGCATGTAGTATGAGATGACACTAATAAGGCAAGTAGTATCAGACGACACTAATAAGGCTGCTAATATCAGACGGCACTAACAAGGCAAGTAGTCTCAGACGCCACTAATAAGGCAAGTAGTATTAGACGGCACTAACAAGGTAATAGTATCAGACGGCACTAACAAGGTAATAGTATCAGACGGCACTAACAAGGTAAGAAGTATCAGACGGCACTAACAAGACATGGAGTATCAGACGGCACTAACAAGGCAGGTAGAATCAGATGACACTAACAAGGCAAGTAGTATCAGACGACACTAAGAAGGAAAGTAGTATCAGACGACAACTTCAAGGCAAGTAGTATCAGACGACACTTCGGAGGCAAGTAGTATCAGCCGACACTAAGATGGCAAGTAGTATCAGACGACACTAAGAAGGCAAGTAGTACCATAGGACATTATGTTGACAAAGTAGTATCAGACACAATAAGAAGGCAAGTAGTATCAGAAGACACTAAGAAGGGAAGTAGTATCAGACGAC
>NW_007003248.1:0-918 GCF_000164805.1 Carlito syrichta
TCTCTTATTAGACAGTGCTTCCTTTAATGTTCACAGTGGAGTTAACTTATGGGTAGTGAATGTGAATAAAACTGCACATTCTAATAAGAAACAGGAGATCTTGGACTATAATCAAAACTGACAAACAGATATGTTTTGACACATATTAAGAGTATTCACAACTGCTTCTTTTAAAAAAATTTTTTATTTTAAAATTGTGGGGTACAGTTAAGGTTTAGGTTTACAAATATGCATTGTTCAGGCACCCTTGTTGATAAGGGGTGTCTCTCCATCCCCAGACATTCACTACCATTAGTCCCACCTCTCTTCCCCTTCCTACCCCCCCATAGTTTCCCACCACTGTCAGTTCTTTTCTTTTAGTATTATGATAGATGTTCAAGGTCCACTATAAGAGTGAGAACATGTGATACTCAGATCATTGTTTCTGTGAGAGATCACTCAGTATTATAGACTCTAGTTTCATCCAGGTTGCTGTGAAATTCTTGATTTTGTTCTTTTTTATGGCTGCGTAGTATTCCATCGTGTGTATGTACCACATTTTAAAAAATCCAGTCCACTTTTGATGGACAGCATGGTTGGTTCCGGGTCCTTCTATTGTGAACAATGCTGTGATAAACATACATGTGCAGGTATCTTTTTTATAGAGTGATTTAAGTTCTTCAGGGTATATTCCCAGTAGGGGGATTGTGGGGTCATATGGGAGGTTGATATTTAGAGCTTTTAGGAATAGCCACACTGCTTTCCACAGAGGTTGCACTAGTTCACAACTGCTTCTATGAAAGCATTTTCCTTTGTAAATTATCAACTTTAGAATTTGAACAAGTCAATGCACCTAGGAAGCAATGGTTCTTCACAATGAGGCCTGTGTTGGATATTGATCTTTGAGTTCTAGGCAGGTGATAGGTATATGAAACATTT
>NW_007003249.1:0-5480 GCF_000164805.1 Carlito syrichta
TGGAAATACTCTTTTAACAATATAAATGGGTTGAAATATAAAGGGAATGTGACTTTATATTTCCTTCAAATATATAAGAGAAACTTTTCTCTAAGGATTGCACATCTGTAACATTTAATCAAAATTAACAAACAGAAAATACAGAGAGTACCAAGAAAATGTACACAAATTTTCAGAATGGAAAAAGCTGTATTAAATAAAGATTCTGTTTTACATTTCTAAAAATTTTTAAGATTTATTATGCATACTGCCTTCTGAATAGCACTTAGGTACACTGAATCTCAAGGTTCAGTTATCTAAGGATTACATAGATCTGGAATCTCAACAAGTTGCAATTTAGGCAGAATAAAACATTCAGAATTTATGTGAGAAACAATGTAGCTGTCAATTTTGAAGGCAGAATTATACCACGTATTATAACATATTAACAGGAAAAGGAGTTATCTTTGGAGTATTATACACTTTAAAAAAATCAGTCCTTGCATAATGAACATTTCTAGGTCCAACCCTGAATTGTAACAATTTTATAGTAAAAAATAAAATAGAATAAACAAATAAAGTCAGTTGCGTGTTCTACAGCTTTCATTTATTTATTTATTCAATTATTCATTTTAATTTTTTTAAAAATGTGGGGTACAATTCAGAGTTAGATATACAACACTTGATTATGTATCGTCCCTGGTTGATGAGGTAGTCCCTCCAGTGCCGATCTCATTCCTCCCCCTAAAAACTTTTCCATGACTGACAATCACTTTCTTACAGCACTATAAGTGATCAAGTTCAGCTCATGAGTGAGAACATATGGAACTCTGTTTTTTGTTTCCGTGATAAATCACTGAAAACGACTTCCTTCATATCCAACAAAGGTTCTGAAAAATCTCTATATCTGTCCTTTTTTATGGCTTGCATAATATTCCACTGTGTATATTCCACCTTTACGTTATCCACTCCAGCTTTGATGGGCAACATGGTTGGTACCATATTTTATTGCAATTGTGATTAGGGCTGCAAGAAACATACTGGTGCAGGTATCTTTTTTGTAAAATGATTTGAGTTCCTCCAGGTATATTCTCGACAGGGGAATTACCTAATCACATGGTAGGTAAATATCTTGTCCCATTACAAACCGCCACACTCTTTACCAAAGATGTTGCTCTAATTTTCAGACCTCATGCAGTGAAGAAGCTTTTATTTCTTCCCAAATCCTTACCTGCATCTGTTATTGTTTGTTTTATTAATGATGGCCAGTCTTACAGGAGGTATGTGGTATTTCAAAGTGGTTTCATTTGCATTTCTTTGATGATGAGTGAGGCTGAGCAATTTTCATGTGTCTGCTGGTTGCCTGTATCTCCTCTGATGAAAAGTGTCCAATCACGTATTTTGCACACATTTCAATGGGAATGTTTGTTTGATTTTTCTCAGTGTTTGAGTTTCTGGTAGATCCTAGATGTTATGCCTTTTTACAGATATATAGGTGGAGAATCATTTATCCCATTCTGTTGCCTGTATCCCTGCTCTTCTGATGGTTTCTTTTGTTTTGCAGAAGTGTATTAATTTGATGAGATCCCACATGTCTAACTTTCTTCTTAAGGCATGGGTATTGAGCGTTCTGAAGAGGAATTAGTATCTGGTTCCAGTTTCCCTAATAGGGTCTCTTGCTTTTCCTAAGATTATTATAATTTGGTGTTTTACGTTTAGGTCTTTGATCCATTGATTGTTAATGTGTATGGTGATAGATAGGGGTCCTGTTTCAATCTTGTGCATGTTGTCAGCCTTACCCATCAGTATTTACTGAATATGTTCTCCATTAACCAGTGGGTCTTGGATGATTTTTCAAATATGTGTGGGTTGAGAATTGGAGGATTTCATTCTTGTACAAATACCAGGCTGTATTGATTACTGTAAACAGATAGTAAAGTTTGCAGTCTAAAATTTCGATGGCACTTGCTTTGTTTATATTGATAAGCTTCTTTTGTCTATTCATGATTTTTTATGGTTTCTTATGCATCCTTTTTTACAATTTCCATGTCTAAGAAGAATGATGTTAACTTAAGTGTTATTTCATTGAATCTGTACTTTGACTAAAAGGCTAATATTTACAATAAAGATGTAAGTAAAGTCACGGAAACAAGCAGTCAAATTGTCATTTATGACATCAGCCTCAGAATTTTGACATCACATTGGGAGAGACCTTGACTACTAAGCAAGTCTTAGGCTTCAAACACTTGTGTACAGTGCTCTGCCAAATGTGGTAGACATGGTGGATTTCATTCCCAAGGAGTGAAGGTAACCATGTGTTCAGACCTATCCAAAAATTTCTCCAGGTATAAATGATCATTCAAGAATACTCTAAATGAAGTATCCTTTTTTTTTTGAGTGTTTACTGAAAAGACCATGAAACTACCAAACTGGGAAGGGACATGTGGGGGTTACCCAAGAGGTAGTCTTTTAATATTATGGTCAAAGAGTCCTGTGGGGCTTGGTTATAGCACAACAAATTATATTTTAGCACTTTCTATGGTTTAGGAACTTTTGAATATTTTGAATATTGTGTAACAGCTTTTTAGCAGTTTTTCCTACAGGATTTGAACTTTGCTTTTGCTAAGATCATAATCACTTTTCCAGAATTTTCAATTATCTAAATTTTTATACTAATGCAGAGCCCAAATACCTACTACTTTGTAAATCTCCATGTTATTTTGGATTATGTATATTAGGACCCAAATTCTCTTTTTTCTGTGTGCCTCATTGTAAATGCTTGGTGATCAATAGTATCAGAAAAATCAGTCACTTTGTTGCAGAGTACAGCATTTTTTCTTAGGTAAAGAAAATACCAGGGAATTCAAAGGAAATACACTTTTAAAAATATAAATTGGGTTAAAATAAAAAAGGAATGTGATTTTATATTTTCTTCAAATATATTAGCGACATTTTCTCTAAGTACTGTACATCTGTAACATTTAATGAAATTAACATGCAGACAATACCGAATGCACCAAGAAAATGTACACAAACTTTAAGAATGGAAATAGTTGTATTAAATTACGATACTGTTTTATTTTCTAAAATTTTAAAGATTTACTATGCATTCTGCCTTCTGAATAGAACTTAAGTACAGTGAATCTCAAGATTCAGTTTTCTAAGAATTATATAGATCTGGAATCACAACCAGTTTAAATTTAGGCAGAATAAAACTTTCAGAATTTATGTGAGAAACACTGTAGTTGTCAATTTTGAAGGCAGAATTATACCACATATTCCAACGTATTAACGGGAAAAGGAGTTATCATTGGAGTATTACACAATTCATAAAAAATCAATCCCAGCATAGTGAACATTTCTAGGCCCAACCCTGAATTGTAATCATTTTTAAAGTAAAATCAAAAATAAAAAATAGAATAAACAAAAAAGTAAGTTTCATATTTTACAGCTTTCATTTATTATTTATTTATTTATTCATTTTAATTTTTAAAAGAATGTGGAGTACCATTCAGTGTTAGATATACAAACATCTCTCGGACCACAGTGGAATAAAAATAAACATTGACACCAACAAAGTCCCCCTAAAACCCACAAAGACATGGACACTAAACAGCATGTTGCTAAACAACTCCTGGGTCATTGATGAAATAGAAACACAGATCAAAGGATACCTGGAAACAAATGAAAATGAAGAACCTTCTTTCCAAAATCTCTGGGATGCCTTGAAAGCTGTAGTAAGAGGGGAATCTATATCCCTACAAACACACATGAAGAAAATGGAAGGAACACAAATTAACAACCTAACAAGCCACAAAAAGAAGCTGAAAAAGCAAGACCATAGAAACACTAATTTCAGCAGAAGAATCCAGATCACCAAAATAAAAGCCGAAAACCAGGACATAGAAGACAAAAAAAAAAAAAAACACAAAAAATCAGTGAAACAAAAAGCTGGTTCTTCAAAAGGATAAAGAAGATCGATGGTCCTCTAGCTAGACTCACCAAGAAAAAACGAGAAGAAAACCAAATAAGCACAATCAGAAACACAAAAAATGAAGTCACATCTAACCCTGAAGAAATACAAAAGATCATAGAGACTACTACATACACTTCTATGGAAACAAATTTGAAAACCTTAAGGAAATGGAGGACTTTCTGACATCATACATTCTACCTAGGTTAGAACATGAAGATAGTGAGACCCTAAATAGACCAATAACAATCAAGGAAATCGACTATGTTATAAGAAAACTTCCTTTAAAAAAGCCATGGTCCAGATGGCTTTCCAGCTGAATTCTACAAGTCATTTAAGGAGGAGCTGATACCAATACTACTGAAGGTATTTCAGGCGATTGAAAAAGATGGAACTCTCCCCAAATCATTTTATGAAGCCAATATCACATTGATACTCAAGCCAGGTAAAGATCCAACAAAGAAAGAGAACTACAGGCCAATATCTTTGATGAACATAGATGCTAAAATTCTCAACAAGATCTTAGCAAACCGAATTCAGCAATACATCTCAAAAATCATCCATCATGACCAAGTAGGCTTCATTACTGGGATGTAAGTCTGGTTCAACATTCATAAAACCATAAATATAATTAAATACATCAACTGATGACAAAACAAAAACCACATGGTTATATCATTAGGTGCAGAAAAAGCTTTTGATAAAATCCAGCACCCCTTCTTGATAAAAACCCTTGAACATCTAGGCATACGGGGAACATACCACAAAATAGTAAAAACCATCTATAAGAAACCACAGCCAGCACCCTGAAAACTGGAACAAGACAAGCATGCCCAGTCTCACCCCTCTTGTTCAACATAGTATTGGAAGCTCTGGCTAGAGCAATCAGAGAAGTGGAGGCAATCAGGGGTATCCAAATAGGAAAAGAGGAAGTCAAGTTATCTCTCTTTGCAGATGATATGATTGTGTACCTTGAAAACCTAAGAGAATCTGTCAAAAACCTCCTTACACAGATAAAGTCCTTTGGCAAATTCTCAGGATATAAAATAAATGTACAAAAGACAGTCACATTTCTCCGCACCAATAATAAACAAACAGAAACCCAAATAAAAAAGAAAATCCCATTCACAACAGCCACAAAAAAAAATGAAATACCTTGGCATCTTCCTAACCAGAGATGTGAAAGACCTTTACATTGAAAATTACAAAACACTGCTCAAAGAAATCAAAGAAGACACAAACAAGTGGAAAAATATCCCATGCTCATGGATTGGAAGAATCAACATTGTGAAGATGTCCACCTTACCTAAGGTAATCTACAAATTCAATGCAATAACCATCAAACTACCAGCAACATTCTTCTCAGACATAGAAAAAACAACACAGGAATTCATATGGAAACACAGACGTCCAAGAATAGTCAGAACAATCCTCAGCAAAAACAAACAAACAAACAAACAAAAACAAAGCAGTGTATCACATTACCAGCCTTCAACATTACTATAAATCTACAATCATCAAAACAACT
>NW_007003250.1:0-743 GCF_000164805.1 Carlito syrichta
CAATTGTGCTCTGTTCTCAACCACTACATCCTCCATAAAGTCAGGTCACTTACTGTCTCCACTGATACAGGGCATAGAGGGCAATACACCTAGGCATTATTTTAGGGCAACTGTTTCATCTATCCATCATGTACTTATTGCTTCCTCAAACTATTAGATGTGAAGCTCTTTTGCTAACAATCACACAAGTAATTCCGCTACCATGGCATATATATATATATATATATATATATATATATATATATATATATATATATATACTAACAGGCACTTCTAGAATTATAGGTGAGTCTTGTTTATCTATAAGAGAACCTTCTGAGGAACAAACCAGTTGTTTGTTCATATGTCAAAAATAATATTAATTTCTAGTGGATAAGTAAGAACTGGCATGATGTGAGATCTCTTGGGGTCCCACACCTGAAAAACTTCCAGTAAACAATATGTCTATTCTTTCTGGGTCTGAATTAGGAGGGGCGAGTAATGAATAAAATTATCAGGAACAATATCTAGCAAAATCTACAGGAAAATGATTTCTCCAGACTTAAGAGTAAATGAAAAAGGAAAATTTACCTAATTCTAGTCCTCCAACATCCAGGATTCCATTGTCATTCAAATACATTAAAGTACCTAATAAAGTTAAAATTTAATGCGATATTGGAGATGTTGAATTTGGGAGGGGAGTACTGTAAATAACTAAAATGTGCGTGAGCACAGGAGACACATTGTAAAGTACACAGCCCAGA
>NW_007003251.1:0-791 GCF_000164805.1 Carlito syrichta
CAGCCACCAATATGATGGCCTCAGAGCTGCTATAGATCAAGACATTGAAAGAATAGAGACAGCCATTTCTCATCTTCAAGATTCCTTAACCTCCTTATCTGAAGTGGTCTTGCAGAATCGTAGAGGTCTAGATTTAGTATTCCTGCATCAGGGTGGACTGTGTGCTGCACTAGGAGAAGAGTGCTGCTTCTATGCAGACCATTCGGGTGTCATTAAGGAATCCATGGCCAAGATCCGCGAAGGTTTAGCCAAACGGAAATTAGAACGAGAACAGAGACAAGGATGGCTTCAAAATTGGTTAAACTACTCACCTTGGTTAACTACATTGTTGTCTGCTTTAATAGGCCCTGTGATCATACTCTTGTTGTTGCTAACCTTCGGTCCATGTATTATAAACAAACTAATAACTTTTGTACACGCCAGAATAAACGCTGTGCACGTTATGGTCCTCAAACAACAATATCAACAGGTATCCCTAGACAACTCAGCATGTTAAAGGAATCTAAGATTAGATTCACCCTACCCTCATGACAAGGGGGGGAATGAGAGGACAACAATAGATTTAGGTTAAGAGCATGCTATTGAGAGACCCAAGAAACCAAGAAACTTATTTGCTGTAAAAGCAGCGTTTAGTTCACTATATTTCATATATCCCCACCTCATGTTTACTATATATTTTGTGTATTCCTACCTCATGTATTTTATGACTACCTCATGTATTTTATGAAATCTTAGTACTTTGAATCCTACCTCAGACCCCGTAGAATTATGCATATGTCGGGTTTTAAGCA
>NW_007003252.1:0-1040 GCF_000164805.1 Carlito syrichta
CGAACATCTGTGCATCTGCATTTTTCTACACAGAGTTTTGGAGTCAACATAGACAGGGAAAATCAGTGCATCTTACTGAGAACGGAATGGGAATCCGGTTCTTGGAGTGCTCATTCGCCTAAATCTACAAGGTCACTTGATAAGGTTTAATCAGCAGTCCGGTCTTCTATGTTGCCACATTTTTAGGGTGTCGTTTGAAAAGGGAGCCAGAAATCTTGTGTTCCAATTCACAAGCAGTTTATGGGAATGTTTCTCTTGATATCCAAGCAACTGGAATTCTAGGTCACCAGGAAATGTCTCGGAGTTCTGCAGAGAATAAAGCAGCAAATTCAGAAATGGGAGTCCTCATATATAAAACACTACACAACCAGTTGCTATGGAAGAATAAGGAATCTTGTTTACACGAGTCCTCCATTCCAAAAACCTACTGAGCGTCTTGCTAAGAGATAATCCCCGATCCGTTTTTGGGAGTAGGAATCTGGATAATGGGAGTACTCATATCCAGGAAACTGCACTGTCTATTGCTAAGGAAGAATAGGGAATCTGAGTTACATGTATCCACAATCCAAAAAAAACTTCAATGTGACTTGCTAAGGGTTAAACACGAATTTGGGTTTTTGAAGCATAATCTAGGGTAATGAAACCATCATATACAGGCAACTGCATGGACTTTTCCTAAGAAAGAATAAGGAATCTGGGTGACATGTGATCTCAAATCCCAAAAAAACTACACGTCGCCTTCCTAAGGTCTAATCTAGCATCAGGGTTTCAAAACATGTATGTGGCAAAGGGGATTCTCATATACAGGCAAGTGCTCGACTGTTGCTAAAAATAAGGAATCTGGGTTATACGAGTCCTCAGTCCTGAAAATCAACAGGGCATCTTGCTGACGGCTAAAGAGTATCAGGGATTCGAGGCATGGATGTGTGTAATAGCCGTCCTCATATACAGGAAACTACATGGCCTCTTGGTAAGAAAAAAGAAGAAATCTGTTTTACATGGTTCCTCTATCAATAAATCTACATGGCATCTTACTCAGG
>NW_007003253.1:0-4505 GCF_000164805.1 Carlito syrichta
CACTTCTACACTGTTGGTGGGAGTGTAAACTAGTGCAACCTCTGTGGAAAGCAGTGTGGCGATTCCTAAAAGCTCTAAAAATTGACCGTCCATATGACCCTGCAATCCCCCTACTGGGAATATACCCTGAAGGACACAAATCACTCTATAAAAAAGATACCTGCACACGTATGTTTATCGCAGCATTGTTCACAATAGCAAGAACCTGGAAACAACCATGCTGCCCATCAAAAGAGGACTGGATTAAAAAAATGTGGTACATATACACGATGGAATACTACGCAGCCATAAAAAAGAACAAAATCATGAATTTCGCTGCAACCTGGATGGAACTAGAGTCTATAATACTGAGTGACCTCTCACAAAAACAAAAATCCGAATATCACATGTTCTCACTCATATAATGGACCTTGAACATCCAATGCAATACTATGAGAAAATGACGGATGGTACTGGGAAACTATGGGGGGGAGGGGGATGGGATTAACAGTAGCAAATATCTGTCAGGGGATGGGAAAACACTTCTTATCTACAGGGTGCCTGAATGAAAAGTCATTGTACACCTAACCCTTAACTGTACCCCACAAAACCATAATAAAAAATACTGATTAATGAAAAAAAAAAAAAAATGACTGGAGAACACTAAAGTTGTCTGTACAGCTTAGTCATGCTTAAAGCAGCAGCTTGTTTCAGCCCTTCTTTGATCATTAGCTCACAGAACTAGTTGTTTGAATAAGATGATAGCTGCTTGTAACCTCTTGGCTAATGCTTTCACAGGATTTGTTTTCCAGGTATATGAAGTCAGGCTGACCTGATGATCTATAGTGATAAACTTTCCATTACTGTCCACCAGTATCCTGTCGGAAGTCACAAGATACAGGTTGCCCTAACAACCTCAAGGCACCTTATTAATCTTGTCAGCACTTAAGAACACAGCTGATGGGAAAGTTTTTATCTATTCCCTATGTCCCAATAAAAGCTCTGACCTTAAAAACTCCTGCATCCAAAACCCTGGGCATAGGCCCCTTTCTATCTGTCTAACATGGATAATCAATTTTTTTGCTTTTCTGTCCCAAATCTCTGCATTATCCCACAGCACCGGCCTACTTTGCCTCAGTTTACCCTTTCATATGCTGTGAAATGGAGTCTAAATCTATCAACCAGGCTGGAGTGCAGTGGCAGGATCATGGCTCCTCGCAACCTCAAACTCTTGGGCACAGGTTATCCTCCCACCTCAACCTCCTGAGTAGCTGGTGCTACATGCACATACCACTATGCTCAGCAAATTTTTTTTTTTTTTAGCAGAGGCAGTCTCACCCTGTTTCCTAGGTTGGCCTCAAACTCATGGGCTCAAGTGATCTTCCTGACTCAGTCTCCAAAATGCTGGGATTACAGGTGTAAGCCACTGAGCCTGGCCAGAAAAATATAGTTAACCTACTAATTCAGTTAGAATTGATGAAAAGGCTTAATAAACTGTATTTGTAGATGGGACCAGATATTATACAGAGGTTCTTAAGAGTGATTTTCACCCAGGCTTGGTGGCTCAGCCTGTAATCCTAGCACTTTGGGAGGCCGATGTGAGTGGATCACCTGAGTCCATGGGCTTGAGACCTACTCGGGCACCTTGGCCAAACCTCATCTATACAATAAATAGATAAATAATTACTTGGGTGTAGTAGCACATGAATGTACTTCCAGCTATATGGAAGGCTGAAGTGGAAGGATTGCTGGAATCCAGTAGGTTGACAATGGTGTGGCCATGAGTGTGCAACTCCACTCTGGCCTCAGTTACAGAGTGAAACTTCAACTCCAAAAAACAACAACAACAGCAACAAAAATTAACTGTCAAGTGTTCTAAGTTAAAAATGGATAAAGGGAAGAATGAGGTTTGCAAAACTAAGTTTAGCAGGTTACAAAATTGGGTTGGAGCCAGGCACAGTGGCTCATACCTGTAATCCCAGCACTTTGGGGGGCAGAAGTAAGAGAACTGCCAGAGCCCAGGGGTTCAAGACCAGCCTGGGCAACTTGGCAAGGCCTGGTCTGTACAATAAACCAAATTATCCAGGTATGGTGATACCAGCTATTCAGGAGGCAGAGGAGGAAGGATGACCTAAGCCCAGAAAGTCAAGGTTGTGGAGGCCTTGAGCAAGCCACTGCACTCAACCCTGGGTGACACAGTGAAACCACAACTCAGAAAAAAATTTAGAGAAAAAACAAAAAAAATTGACTGGAAATTATAATATCAAAATATTAAATCCTAATACTTTAATTTCTTTTATTTATTTATTTATTATTATTATTTTTTGGTCACAGTCTCACTCTATATCCCAGACTGGAGTGCAGTGTCATGCTCCATGGCCACTGCAGCCTCGGTCTTCTGCTGGGCTCAAGAATCCTTCTGCCTCAGTTTTCCAAGTAGTTGGAATGATAGGCAAGCACAGCCATGACAGGCTATTTTTTAAATTGATTGTAGAACTGAGTTCTGACCACTCCATTGCTCAGACTGGTCTCAAACTCATGGGCTCAGGAAATCCTCTCTCCTCTGCATGCCAAAGTGCTGGGATGACAGGCATGAGCTAACTTAACCAGCTAAAGTGGATATTTTAATACTAAAAAAAGAGCCTGTCATGGTGGCTTATGACTGACAGCCCAGAGCTTTGAGAGGTCAAAGTGAGAGGAGTAGCTGAGTCCAGGGGTTCGAGATCAGTTTGGGCATTTGGCGAGACCTTGTCACTACAATAAAAATCAAAATAGTAGCTAGGCATGGAGGTGCAGGCCTGTAGTTCCACCTACTTGGAAGGCTGAGGCAGTGGGATTGCCTGAACCCAGTAGGTCAGGACTGTGGTGGCCGTGAGCGTGCCTTTACCCTGCAGCCTGGGCAACAGAGTGAGACTCTAACCCCCAAAAAAGTTAATGTCAAGTTTTCTAGACTTATAGAGGGATAAAGGGAAGAATGAGGCTTGCAAAACTGAGCTTAGGAGGTTACAAAATTGGGTTGGAGCCAGGCACAGTGATTCATGCCTGTAATCTTGGTACTTTGAGGGGCAGAGGCGAGAGGATTACCTGAGCTCAGGGGTTTGAGATAGACTGGGGAACTTGGCAAAACCTCATCTATACAATAAACCAAATTAGTCAGGTGTGATTTTTCCAACTACTCAGAGTCTGAGGAGGAAATATCAACCAAACCCAGCAGGCTGAGGCTGTGGTGGCCATGATCATGCCACTGCACTCTAACCTGGGTGACAGAGTGAGAACTCAACTCAGAAAAAACAAAGAAAGAAAGAAAGGTTGGGATGGAACTTAAAATATCAAAAACTTGAATCTGAATTCTTTAATTATTTTTTCAGTCACTGTTGCACTCTGTGGCCCAGGCTGGAGTGCAGTGGCATGCTCATGACCACCATAGCTTGGTGCTACGCTCAGGTGATCCTCCTGCCTCAGTCATTCCAGCTGTAGAAACTACAGGTGTAAGCCAAAAATGTAACTGAAAATACAGGCGTGCATCACCATGCTTGACTAGTTTTTTATTTATTGTAGAGTGAAGGTCTGGTTGAGTTGCCAAGGCTGGTCTCAAATCCCTGGGCTCAGGCAATCCTCTCGCCTCTGCCTACCAAAGGGCTAGGACGACAGGCATGAGCCACCTCACTCAGCTAAAGCAGATATTTTTTTAAAATGGCCACACTTGGTGGCTCATGCCTGTCATGCCAGTATTTTGGGAGGCCAAAGTGACAAGATTGTGAGTCCAGGTGTTCGAGACCAGTTTGGGCAACTTAGAGACACCTTGTCTCTAAAATAAAAATCAATGTATTAGCTGGGTATGGTGGTGCATGTCTGTAGTTCCAGCTACATGGGAGCTGAGGTGGAAGGATTGCCTGAGCCCAGAGGTTGAGCCTGCGGTGGCCATAAGCCTGCCAGTGCATTCCAGCCTGAGCAACAGAGTGAGAACACAATTCAGAAAAAGAAAGAAAAAAAGATTTGGCTGGAATTTATATCAAAAAATTGAATCCTAATTATTTGACTTTTTTGTTTGTTTTTGCCTGTCTCACTCTGTTTTTGCTCAGGCTATAGTACAGGGGCATGCTCATGGCCACCATAGCCTCAGTTCTGGGCTCTGGTGATCCTTCCCAGTAGATGGACTTACAGGCTTTAGCCTACAAAGTAGCTGGAAATGCAAGCATGCAACAACATGCCCACCTAGTTTTTATTCACTGTAGAGCTGAGGTCTTGTCAAGTTGTCAAGGCTGGGTTCCTATCCCTGGACTCAGGGAATCCTCATGCCTCTGCATGCCAAAGTTCTGGATGACGGGCGTGAGACAACTCACCCAGTAAAGCAGACATTAAAAACAAAAAAAGAGGGCTTGTCGTGGTGGCTCAAGTCAGGTATCCCAGCATTTTGAGAGGCCAATGTGAGAGGATTGTCTGAGTCCAGGTATTCAAGATCAATTTGAGCAATTTGGTGAGACCTTGTCTCTACATCAAAAATCAAAATAATAGCCAGGGCATGG
>NW_007003254.1:0-3470 GCF_000164805.1 Carlito syrichta
CGGCACGTAGTATCAGACAGCACTAAGACAGCACATAGTTTCATAAGATACTAATATGGCACGTAGTATAACATGACATTAATAAGACACATAGTATCACACGACACTAATCAGCACACTAATAAGCACTAATAAGCACATAGTGTCATAAGATACTAATATGGCACGTAGTATATCACGACCCTAATGAGGCATATAGTTTCACATGACACTAACAAGGAAAGTAGTATCATATGACACTAATAAGGCATGTAGAATCATATGACACTAATAAGGCAAGAAGTATCACACGACAATAATAAGGCAAATAGTATCACACGACACTAATAAGGAAAGTAGTATCACACGAAAATATCTAGGAAAGTAGTATCACATGACACTAATAAGACAAATAAGTCACGTAGTATCACACGACACTAATAAGGAAAGTAGTAGCAGAGGACATTTATAAGGCATGTAATATGACACGAAACTAATAAGGCAAGTAGTATCACACGACATTAATAAGGCAAGTATATGAGACTGCACTAATAAGGCAAGTAATATCAGACGGCACTAATAAGGCAAGTAGTAAAAGATGGCACTAATAAGGTAAGTATAATGAGACGGCACTAATAAGGCAATTAGTATCAGATGGCACTAACAAGGCAAGTAGTATCAGACGGCCCTAATAAGGAAAGTAGTATCAGACGGCACTAACAAGGCAAGTAGTATCAGACGGCACTCACAACGCAAGTAGTATAAGACGACACTAAGAAGGCAAGTAGTATCAGACGACATTAAGAAGGCAAGTAGTATCACAAGGAACTAAGAAGGCACGTAGTAACAGATGGCACTAATAAGGCAAGTAGTACCCGACGGCACTAATAAGGCAAGTAGTATCAGACAGCACTAACAAGGCAAGCAGTATCAGATGGCACTAATAAGGCAAAAAGTATCAGATGGCACGAATAAGGAAAGATGAATCATACGGCACTCATAAGGCAAGGAGTATCAGATGGCACTTATATGGCAAGCAGTATCAGACGGCGATAATAAGTCAAGGAGTATGAGACGGCCCGATTAACGCAAGTAGTATCAGACGGCACTAATAAGGCAAGTAGTATCAGACAGCACTAATAAGGCAAGTAGTATCACACGGCACTTACAAGGCAAGTAGTATCAGACAACATTAAAAAGGCAAGTAGTATCAGACGACATAAAGAAGGCAAGGAGTATCAGACGACACAAAGAAGGCAAGCAGTATCATACGACACTAAGAAGGCAAGTACTATCAGACGACACTAAGATGGCAAGTAGTATCAGACGACTCTAAGAAGGCAAGTAGTGTCAGACAACACTAAGAAGGCAAGTATTATCCGACAACAATAAGAAGGCAAGTAATATCAGATGACAGTAAGAATGCAAGTAGTATCAGACGGCCCTAAGAAGGCAAGTAGTATTAGACGGTATTATGAAGGCAAGTAGTATCAGACGGCACTAAGAAGGCAAGTAGTATCAGAAGGCACTAAGGAGGCAAGTAGTATCAGACCACATTAAGAAGGGACTTAGGATCAGGCGGCACATTTAAGGCAAGTATGATCAGGAGGCACTAATAAGGCAAGTAGAACCAGGCGGCAATAATAAGGCATATAGTATCAGGAGGCACTAATAAGGCAAGTTGGATCAGAGGGAACTAATAAGGCAATTACGATTAGACGACATTAATAAGGCAAGTAGGATTAGACCACACCAGTAAGGCAAGTAGGATCAGAGGGAACTAATAAGGCAAGGAGCATCAGATGGCACTCATAAGGCCAGGAGTATCACACTGCACTAATAAGGCAAGTAGGATCAGATGGCACTAATAAGGCAAGTAGGATCAGACAGAACTAATAAGTCAAGGACTATCAGACGGCACTAATAAGGCCAGGAATATCTGACTGCACGAATAAGGCAAGTAGGATCAGACGGCACTAATGAGGCAATAGGGATCAGACGGAACTAATAAGGCAAGAAGTATCAGATGGCACTAATAAGGGAAGTACGATCAAACGACACTAATAAGGCAAGTAGGATCAGTAGGCACTAATAAGGCAGGTAGGATCAGATGGCACTAAGAAGGCAAGTAGTATCAGACGGCACTAAGGAAGCAAGTAGTATCAGACGGCACTAATAAGGCAAGCAGTATCAGCCGGCACTAATAAGGCACATAGTATCTTTTAGCACTAATAGTGCAAGTAGGATTAGGAGGCATTAATAAGGCAAGTAGGATCAGACGGCACTAATAAGGCATGTAGTATCTGTTGGTACTAATAAGGCAAATAGGATTTGGCGGCACTAATAAGGCAAGGAGTATCAGACGGCACTAATCAAGCAAGGGGTATCAGATGGCACTAATACGGCAAGGTGTATCTGATGGCACTAATAAGGCAAGGAGTATCAGACGGAACTAACAAGAAAAGGAGCTACAGGCGGCACTAATAAGGAAAGGAGTAACAGATGGCCCTAATATGGCAAGGAGTGTCAGATGGCACTAATAATGTAAGGAGTATCAGAAGGCACTACTAAGGCTTGGGGTATCAGACGGTACTATTAAGGAAAGGAGTATCAGACGGCACTACTAAGTCAAGGAGAATCAGACGGCACTAATAAGGCAAGGAGTAACAGAAGGCACTATGAAGGCAAGGAGTATCAGACGGCAATAATAAGGCAAGTAGTATCATGTGGCACTATTTAGAAGAGTAGTATCAGACGGCAATAACAAGGCAAGTAGTATCAGACTGAACTAACAACGCAAGTAGTATCAGATGACATTAACAAGGCAAGTGGTATCAGACGGCAGTAATAAGGCAAGTATTATCACACGGCACTAACAAGGAAAGTAGTATCAGACAACACTAAGAATGCAAGTACTATCAGACGCCACTAAGAAGGCAAGTAGTATCAGACGGCACTAATAAGGCACGCAGTATCTGTTGGTATTTATAAGGCAAGTAGGATTTGGCGGCACTAATAAGGCAAAGAGTATCAGACAGAACGAATAAGACAAGGAGTATCAGATGGCACTAATAAGTCAAGGGGTATCGGATGGAAGTAATATGACAAGGAGTATCAGATGGCACTAATAAGGCAAGGAGCATCAAATGGCACAACAAAGGAAAGGTATCAGACTGTACTATTAAGGCAAGGAGTATCAGACGGCAATAATAAGACAAGCAGTTTCAGACGGCACTAGTAAGGCAAGTAGTTTAAGAAGGCACTATCAAGACAACTAGTATCAAATGACTCTAACAACGCATGTTGTATCAGACAGCAAAAACAAGGCAAATAGTATCACACGACACCAATAAGGCAAGTAGTTACAGACGACACAAAGAAGGCAATTAACATCAGACGACATGAAGAAGGCAAGTAGTGTCAGACACAAATAAGGCAAGTAGTATCAGACGACAATAATAAGGGCAAGTAGTATCAGATGACGCTAAGAA
>NW_007003255.1:0-3518 GCF_000164805.1 Carlito syrichta
CTCGAACCCAGAGTTCAGACCATTCACTCCTCTTGGCCTCTGAAGGGCCAAGGTGCCAGGCTGGCCCCTGAGCCCAGACTGTGTTTGTGGTGATTGTGGTTGGTATTATTATTCTGTGTTGGAGTCCCGCTCTGTCTCCAAAGCCAGAGCACAGGGGCCCACTCTCAGCCACTGTGGCCTCCACCAGCTGGGCTCTGGTAGTGCTCCTGCTGCGGCCTCCCAATAGGCTGGAATGACCAACATTCGCCATCAACTCAGCACAATTTTTAGTTTCTTGAAGAAACGAAGTCTCGCCAAGGTGCCCGGGCTTGTTTCGGACCTGAGGCTCAGGCCATCCTCTTGTTTTGGACTCCCAAAATGTTGAGGTGACAGGTGTGAGCCCCTGAGCCCAGTCTTCACACCTCTTTTGGGGCCCCACCATGAGGCTCGTTACCTTCAGATGACCCACGACCCAGCATAGGGCAGTCAGAGTCACCCGCCGAGCCCACCCCAGAAATTCAAATGGTGCAGGGGCATGTCCCACTGGGGCACCCACCCCTCTGCAGGTTCGTCCCCAAGGGTGGACCCACTCGCTCTTCCCTGGGACCACCTGGGGGAAAGGGAGTGCGTGAATCTCAACTGTCGTGAGGGTTCGGCTGGGCAATTCATGCCTGTCTCTCTACACTCTGGGAGACTGAGACAGGAAGATTGCTGGAGCTCAGAGCGTGACCCAGGCTGGACACCATAGCAAGCCCCCACCTCGACCCCAAGCAAAGCTCAGAAAACCTTGCTTGAGGCCAGGCCTCAGCGGGAGGATCGCCTCAGGCCCAGAATTCAAGACCAGGCTGGAAGACCAGGATGTCAACCAAATGGAAAGCCCGTGATCACAGCAATTAGGGAGGCTGAGGCCAATAGGAAGGCCCAATTTGGGCAGTTTGAGAGCAACCTGGGCTACCTAGTAAGGAAACAAAAGTGAGAGAGAGAGAGGAAAAGAAAGAAAGAAAGAAAGAAAGAAAGAAAGAAAGAAAGAAAGAAAGAAAGAAAGAAAGAAAGAAAGAAAGAAAGAAAGAAGAAAGAAATCCATTCTCCTGCGAATATTCTGCCCTCAGTCCTTCCCCCCCACCAAAGCTTGGCATCTTCCAGCCCCCACTCCCCCAATGGCTTCCCCACTTTGGTGTAGGAGTTTCCAAGGTTCCCTGGCCAGGTTCTTGCCGGCTCTCTTCTCCGAGGAGAGAAATGTGACCCAGGCAGACCATCCTTTCGATTCAACAATGAGGACCTTCCACCAAGAAAGTCCAGGGACAAATCCTTCACCCAGGTAGATTTCTTCACCACCAATCCAATTTTTCCTGGCTGTAAAGCCAGTTGCCTTGTGAAAACACAATGTGCAGTTGAGAATATTTTTGGACAGGGACTGGCTCTGGCCTGGTCTCAGACCCGGGGACATGATCCTCATTCACCACCAGCATCAAAATCGTGGGCTCAGATGATCCTCCCTCTTCAGCATCCAGAATGACTGGCACGGAAGACACCTCGACCCCAGACCTCCTGTTTTGATTTTGATGGGTACACATATGGGGTCTCCCTGCATTGCACAGTGCTGTCCTTGTGCTCCTGGGCTCCAGACATCCTCTTGACTCAGCTTCCCAGAGTGCTAAGATTCCAGGTGTGCCCCGCCACACCTGGCCTTCTGGTTCTTTTTCAACGATGGATTGAAGCCAAGCTTGGGGGTTCAGCCTCGTCATACCAGCACTTTGGGAACCTGAGGCCAGCAGGTAGCCTGAGCCCAAGGGATGAGACCCGCTGGGCACCTCAACAAGAACTCCTCACTACCATCCATCCCAAATTATAAAGGTGTGGTGGCACCCTCCTGTCCTTCTAGCTCCTCAGAAGCCTGGGGAAAATCTTGCCAGAACCCAATGGCCTGAGGCTGTGGTGGCCAGGAGGTTGCCACCGCCCTCCATCCTGGGAGATTGAGTGAGAATCCGACTCAAAAAAAAAAGGAAAAAAGGAAAAAAATAAAAGCATCCATTTGTGTATGGAGTTTGTATCATAGTGAACAGACAGAGATCATTTGGGAAGGAGGTGCCGCCTTTGGCCTAGAGGTACCAAAAGATGGTGGATTGGCAGACAATCAGGCTGTGACTTTGGGAGGCTGAGGTGGGGGACCCGCTGGAACCTGGGAGTTCGAGACCAGCCTTGGTCACATAGCGAGACCTCATCGCTCCCTGTAATGCAAAAACTGGAGTCGCAAGTGGTGGCGCCCACAGTCCTGGCTACCCTGGAGTCAGTGGCCTTTCTCTTGGGGCGTTCCTATGCATTGCCCCTGCCAACACAATGTGAGTCCAGGCAAGGAAGCATGGTTCACAGCCAGCCATCAACCCTGCACTCTGAGAGGCTGAGGTGGGAGGCTGACTGAGTCTAGGGGTCAGAGACCAACCCAGGCAATGTGACCAGACCTCGTCTTGGTGATATGTTCACAAATTTGAGCCAGGCTTTTTGTCCCCCTGCTGTTCAGGGGCTGAGGTGGAAGGACCTATGTGCCACGCAAATCAATGCACTGGAAGCCATGATCATGTCGTCACACCCCAGCCAAGCCAGTGGACTCTGGTGACAAAAAAGGTCTTACCATGTGCGTCACAACAGGTGTCGATGACTCCCATGGAAAAGGTAACTGTGGGCAAGAGACGATGGAGTGATCAGGAGAGGAAGGGGCCCACCGCCACATGAAAGTGGCAGACCCAGCAATTGGGTACCTGGACTGGCTGCATCTTTGCTGAACCACCTTGATCGCTCTGTGCTGATGGTGGACTAACTCGGGGCAGTCTGTTCCATGAGCTTGGCGCATCATTCCTGTGGGGCACTTTTTTGGGGTTTGGAGGTAGGCCTTCTGGGACATGTGGCTGAAGGGGTGGGATGGACGTGCCGGTTGCCACCTTTGAAACCTCCCATGAACGACAGGTGGAAAAGTTCCTCTTCCTCTCCCATCCCTGAGCGTGACTCCTCACAATGGGTGGCAGGGGTGCTGGTGGTTCCAGAGATGGTGAATATTAATATTTGGAGTCAGAATCCTGCTCTGTCGTCCAGACCAGAGTGCAGGGGCACACTCACGGCCACCGTGGACTCCACTTGCCAGGCTCAGGTGATCCTCCCGCCTTGGCCCCCTCAGTGGCTGAAACCACAGGCCTGTGCCATCACGCCTGGCTAATCGTTGAATTTATTTTTGATGGCCAAGACAAGGTCTCACCCAGTGTCCTGAGCTGGTCTCAGACATGCAGGCCGTCCACTTGCCTTGGCATCTGAAGGGCCGGGATGCCAGTCTGAGTCCCTGAGCCCTCCTGTAAATGTGGTGGTGTTGTTGGTGCTATTATTCTGAGTCAGAATCCCACTCTGTCGCCCAGGCCAGAGTGCATGGGCCTGCTCTCAGCCACCACAGCCTCCATGCACTGAACTCCAGATATCATACTGCCATGACCCCCCAGGTGGCCAGAACGACAGGTGTGCATCACAATGCCTAGCTCATTTTTTTGGCTTCATGT
>NW_007003256.1:0-587 GCF_000164805.1 Carlito syrichta
CGGGTTTTCAGCATATTTTAAGCACGAATCTGGGGAAATGGTGCCCTTATATACAGGCAACTACATGACCTTTTGCTAAGAAGAATAGGGAATCAGGTTTACACCAGTCCTCAATCCCAAAAATTCACAGGGAACCTTGGAATGGTCTAAAAAAGAATCAGTGTTTTCAAACAGGATCTATGATATGAGAGTCCTAATATACAGGAAAATACACCGCCCCTTGCCAAGGAAGAAAAAGATTCGGGGTTATAGCTGTCCTCAGTCCATGTATCTGGGAAAGGGAGTACTCACATACAGGCAACTGCATGGCTGTTGCTAAAAGTAAGGAATTGGGTTAAAAGAGTCCTCAGTCCTGAAAATCTACAGGGCCTCTTGCTGACGGCTAAAGAAGAATCAGGGATTTGAGGCATGGATGTGGGTAATAGCAGTCCTTATATGCAGGAAACTACATGGTCACTTGCTAAGAAAAAAGAAGAAATCTGTTTTACGTGGTTCCTCTGGCAAAAAATCTACACGGGGTCTTACTAAGGTCTAAACAAGAATCAGGTTTTCAAAACAGGAATCTTGGGAAAGAGAGTCGTCACATA
>NW_007003257.1:0-1515 GCF_000164805.1 Carlito syrichta
TCTCTATGTCTTTTCAGTGGTGCGTTTAGTCCATTCACATTCAGACTAATTATTGAAATGTGAGAGTTTGTCCCTATCATGGAGTTCTTATTGTGTTGTTGTTCTTCCACTTGGTTTTTTCTTTTTTCTTTTTTCTTTTTGTCTTTCTTTTGGTTTTGGGATTGGTTCTTATATATTTTATTCTTTTCCCTGTACTCTTGTATAGAATGTTGTTCTTTTTTCCTTTTCTTCTGTGTTTAGTACTTTCTTAAGTGTTTCATGTAGAGATGGTTTTGTGGCAGCATAAGTTCTTAGGGATTGGATATCTGGGAAAGATTTTAATTCTCCCTCACTGATGAAGCTTAGCTGGGCTGGGTAGGTTAGTCTTGGTTGAAATTTTTTATCTTTTAGGACTTTGAAGATAGGGCTCCAAGCTCTCCTAGCCTGCAGGGTTTCTGCAGATAAATCTGCTGCTATTCTGATTGATCTTCCATGGTAGGTGGTCTGGCCTTTTTCTCTGGCTGCCTTTAGAATTTTTTCTTTTGTGCCTACTTTATTTAGGCGAATTATTTTGTGTCTAGGAGTTGGTCTTCTCATTTTTTGTCTTGCAGGGGTTCTCTGAATCTCTTGTGTTTGAATTTTTGTATCACTGATTAGAAAAGGGAAGTTTTCTTGAATGATCTCATGGAAAGTTTGTTCTAGTGTGGTCTCTGTTTCTCTTTTTGCCTCAGGGTGTCCGATTATTCTTAGGTTAGGCCTCTTGAGGTAGTCACTCATCTCTTGAAGGTTTTGTTCTGTCTTTTTGAGCTTATTTTCTGTGTTTTTAAGAGTTTGGGTTATTTCTATATTTTGGTCCTCAAGCTCTGAGATTCTTTCTTCTGCTTGGGTAATACTGCTTTCCTTGCTTATCAATTTGTTATTTATTTCATTCACAGTATTCTTTATTACTATTATCTCAGATATCAGCTCCTTCCTAGTTTCTTCTTGTGTCTCCTCAATTCTTTTTAATCTCTCCATTATTGTTTTGATATCTACATTTGCATTTTGAGATCCTTCATTCTGTGGACTTTTCATTGTTTTCATTCCAAAGTCAGTTTTCTCAGTGTCTGCTCTCCCAGGCGTCTGGGAAAGACTCACTCTTCTTTTGGTTTTTCTTCATTTCTCTAGATTTTTCTCCCTCTCCCCCTTTCCCTTCCCCTCTTCAATTCTGTTTTTGAAGGAAGGTGGGGTTGCATTTATTTCTCTTCTGCAATGACCTGTTCTTCCTTATGAGGGTCTTCTGGTTTGGTTCACTTTTCCCTCTGCTTTACAGTCTGTCTATTCAGCAGTATGCAGTCTTGGTCCTAGATTTAAAAAGGGGAGCATATAAAAGAGGAAAATAATGGAGGAAGGGAGGGTCAATAGAGAGTTAGAAAGAGAGAAGTTCAAGAGGGAAAACAGATATACATACCAACTATCAGGTGAGAAAGAGACACCGGGCCGGGAAGAGGTGAAGAAAGACACGTAAGAAAGATTCCCTAAAGAGTACTGATAGCT
>NW_007003258.1:0-891 GCF_000164805.1 Carlito syrichta
CCTGGAGAGACAAAATACAAAAGTATTTAAGAGAGCATAGATGATCTCAGACAGCTAGTACTTGCACTTACTAGTCATGTTGCAAGACACAAACCACTCTACAATCATAGTCACATATAAAATGAAGATGCTATTGCCAATTGTTCTGAGGTTTAAATGAGTTAATACATTCAAAGTGCTTGGACTAGTGCCAGACATTTATTAAAAACTGGAAAGAAAAACTGAACTGTAATTATTTACAGATAATTTTGGTGAGCAATATAATAATTTGTTCTTCTTATCCCTGAACCTAGTCCACTATTTAGGTGATCCTTTACCATCTGTAATTGATTTTATAATTATCCCCATAAGGATGAGCAGCTTTTAAGATGTATGCCCGTCCGTGCTCAATGGCTCACCCTGTAATCCCATGCTTTGGGAGGCAGAACTGAATGGATTGCTTGACCACGTGAGTTCGAGACCTGCCTGGGCAAGTTGGTGAGACATCATCTTGACAATAAAAATTAAAAAATTAACCAGGCATGACAGCGTGCACCTGTAGTTCCACCTACTTGGAAGGCTGAGGAGGAAGGATCGCCAGAACCCAGTGGGACGAGGCTACGGTGGCCAGGAGTGGCAACTGCACACCAGTCTGGGTGACAGAGTGAGACTCCAACTCAAAACAAAAAACAAAAACAAAAACATAAACAAAAAAAAAAAGCCGGGCTCAGTGGCGAAGCTTGTAATCCCGCACTTTAGGAGGCTGAGGTGAGTGAATTGCCTGAGCCCGTGGGGTCGAGTCACGCCTGGGCAACATGGCGAGACCTCATCTCTACAATAAATAAAAAAAGCAGTCAGGCACATGCCTGGAATTCCAGCTATTCTGGGGCTGAGATGGAAGCATCAATGGAG
>NW_007003259.1:0-717 GCF_000164805.1 Carlito syrichta
CTGGGGCACCCACCTCTCCTCCCACCTCGTTCTTCAGGGTGGACCCATTACCTTCTCCCTGGGGCCACCCCTCAAAAAGGGAGGGCGTGACTCTCAAACCTTCAGGGGGTGTGGGGAAGGCCAGGAAACTGAGGCATGTCTCCTTGGCACTCGGTGAGGCCAAGACAGGACGATGGCCGGAGCCTGTGAGCTTGAACCAGGCTGGACACCATACCAAGCCCCCACCTTGACCCCAAGCAAAACCCAGAAAGCCTTGCTTAAGGCAGGTCTCAGCGCGAGACCTCTGGCCCACAGTTCAAGACCAGGCAGAAAGACCAGGATGTCAACAAAATGGAAAGCCTGGGATTGCAGCAGTTTGGTAGGTCCAGGCAGAGAGAATGGCACGAGTTGGGCATTTTGAGAGCAGCCTGGTCAACCTAGTGAGGAAAGAAAATAAGTAAATAAATAAATAAACAAAGAAATCCATTCTCCTGCAAAGCTTCTGCCCACAGTCATTCATCCCCCATCCCCCCATGTGAGGATTCCCCAAACTCGGCACCTTCCAGCCCCAACTCTCCCAATGGCTGCTCCACTTTGGTGCAGGAGTTCCCAAGGCTCCCTGGGCGGTTTCCTGCCAACTCTCCTCTCAGAGGGGAGAAATTGTGCCCCAAGCAGCTGACTCTCCATCTCCGCCATCATGACCTCCCGCCAAGAAAGGCCAGGGACACATCCCTCACA
>NW_007003260.1:0-443 GCF_000164805.1 Carlito syrichta
TTTCTCTCATGACCACTTCATCCTCACCTGCTCACTCGGACCTTTCCCTGGGGAGCCGGGGATGCCCATCATGATGCATGAAGGAGGCTTATTTTTTGTGGCCACAGTCTCCTGTGGCCTTTCTGGCGTGTGGCATCCTGATCTTGGCTCCTGTGGCCTCGACCTGTGGGGTACAGGTGGTCCTCCTAACTCGGCATTCTAGCATCCAGGACTCTGGGGATCACCATGCCTGACTCGATTTTGGGGATCTATCACTGAGATGAGGTCTGGCCACAAAGCCTGGGCTGGTCTCCAACCCATGGACTCAGGCAGCCTCCCACCTTAGACACACAGGGCAGAGGGCTGACGGCTGTGAGCCACAGTGTCCAGCCTGGACTCACACATTCTGTGGATGGGGCAATACAAAGGAACGCTTCGGGATAGAGGTCACCTCTTTCCATGTA
>NW_007003261.1:0-1425 GCF_000164805.1 Carlito syrichta
GCAGTTCATTGTTTTAAGTGGCATGGCAGGTTTTGAGACGTAGGTAGTTTCCACGTAATAGGCAATCAGATTTAGGTTTTAGGTTAAAATGTCATTGAATTAAGTTTTATTGAACATAGAGTAAGTTCATAATTTTTATACTTATTAGTACTAATGATAAGGTTTGTAATAAATTATAGTAGGATAATAGTTGTATTAGAATTTAGACATGGTATTATCAGATAAGTAATTAATAAAGTATAAAAGACAATAGTTTAGATATTTGAGATTTATAGAAGTTGTGATACAATTTTAGGTTAAGGATAAGTTCATAGGTAATTAATATACAATCATAGGGCAGTACAGAAATGTAGTAGGTTATAAGAATTATAAAAATAAATAGTATAAAATTAAGGTAATAAAATTAAGTCATTTAAGTAAACTTATAGATTATAGTATAGTGTTAAGTTAATAATATTAATCGTCAAAAATATTAAAAGTTAGTAAAATTGGATTGAACTTAGAGTTAACTTGGAAAGTTTTTTAATCAGGGCTTAGAACTTAGAGTATAATATGAATGATTTATTGAACATTGTGGAAAACATTTTGAACAATCTGTATTGAAATTGTGCACCTGTGATTCATACATCATGGAAATGTAATTGTTCACTGGGAACCTGAAAGTCTTGTGATGGTACATGATTTGTAAAGCGTGTTACACATCAATGAACTTGTACGCCCCCAGCAAGTAATTGTCACACTGCTGGAGATTATAGAAAATGGTATATAAGTTGGAAAAAGTTTGAATAAAATTGGCTTCAGTCTTGGCAGACTGTTCCCAGAAGAGCTGCCTCCGTGTGGTTTCTTCTCTCCGTTCTGATTCACCGGTGCGGTCCTAACCCCCCCTTGGTCAGTGCAGGTCACCGACAGGTCATGGTGATGTCTATAATCCCAGCACTTTTGGAGGATGCTGTGGGAGATGCTTTGGGGCCAGGAGTTTAAGACCAGCCTGGGTAATATAGTGAGACTTCATCTCTTAAAAAAAGTGAAGACCCAAATGAAAGCCCAGCTGGGTGAATGCCTACAACAGAACTTTTGGTCCTGAGCCATGCCAAGGAGGTGGTGTTTCCAAAACTTATTCTCATATCCCCTCTCCTGTCTTCCAAACACACATGGGGGTCCTGGGTTTGTTCTGCAGTTTAACAGCAAAGATGCACCAGTGGCGACCAATATATTCAACAGTGACCAGACTTCAGTAATGGGGAAAAATCTCAAGGAGGAACTCCAGGGCATGATGGAAAGCCTAGGCAACTCAGTACAAATCCTGCTGGGCCACTCGTGGGGCTGAAATACCAGGAGAATAATCCTTAGGCTGTCTAGGCTTCTGTCTTTCCTCCAAAAATGGACATCATAATCAGCCCCTTTGAGTTTGCGCTGAGTCTCATA
>NW_007003262.1:0-780 GCF_000164805.1 Carlito syrichta
CTTCTACACTGTTGGTGGGAGTGTAAACTAGTGCAACCTCTGTGGAAAGCAGTGTGGCGATTCCTAAAAGCTCTAAAAATTGACCTTCCATATGACCCTGCAATCCCCCTACTGGGAATATACCCTGAAGAACACAAATCACTCTATAAAAAAGATACCTGCACACGTATGTTTATCACAGCATTGTTCACAATAGCAAGAACCTGGAAACAACCATGCAGCCCATCAAAAGAGGACTGGATTAAAAAAATGTGGTACATATACATGATGGAATACTACGCAGCCATAAAAAAGAACAAAATCACGAATTTCGCTGCAACCTGGATGGAACTAGAGTCTATAATACTGAGTGACCTCTCACAAAAACAAAAATCCGAATATCACATGTTCTCACTCATATAATGGACCTTGAACATCCAATGCAATACTATGAGAAAATGACGGATGGTACTGGGAAACTATGGGGGGGAGGGGGATGCTATTAACAGTAGCAAATATCTGTTGGGGGATGGGAAAACACTTCTTATCTACAGGGTGCCTGAATGGAACGTCATTGTACACCTAACCCTTAACTGTACCCCACAAAACCATAATAAAAAATACTGATTAATGAAAAAAAAAAAAAAAAAAAGAAGTCCAAAATCTCTTACGTTCGGCCTCTTGAAGTAATCACTCATCTCTTGAACATTTTGTCCTGTCTTTAAAGCTTCATTTCTATGTTTTTGACAGTTTGGGTTAGTCTATATTTTGGTCCTCAACTCTGAGATTCTTTCTTCTGCT
>NW_007003263.1:0-796 GCF_000164805.1 Carlito syrichta
CCAGGACACAGGGCTAATGGCCATTAGCTACAGTGCCCAGCCAGGACTTGCACATGCTGTCAGCAGGGGTGATGCAAAGCCCACCTCAGAACAAAGGCTACCTCATCCCCCGTAGCTGGGACCACGGGTGCCACCACACATGACTGGAGTGTTAGCAATCGGGGGAGCGATGAGGTCTCACATCATAGCCCAGCCTGGACTCGAACTCTTGGAATCCAGCAGTCCCCCGCCTTGGCCTCCCTAAGGCACAGCCAGATTGAATTCCAATCCACCCTCTTTCAGGAACTGTAGGCCCGAGGCTGGGGCCTCCTTCCAAAATGATCTGTCTGTTCACGATGATCCCAACTCCATACACAAATGGATGCTCTTCTTTTTTTCCTTTTTATCTTTTATTCTTTGAGCCTAGTCTCACTCTGTTGCCTAGGCTGTAGGGCAGTGTCTTGGTCCCGGCCATGGCAGCCTTGGCCCATTGGACTCTGGCTAACCTTTCCATGACCTTCAGAGGAACCAGAACAAGAGGTGGATGCCACCAAACACAGCTCATTTGGGATGGATGGTGGAGACGAGGTCTTGTCTAGATGCCTGTGTATGTCTCAGCCCATGGGCTTGGGCCGGGTGCTGGAATCTGCCTCCCAAAGGGCTGGGATGACAAGGCTGAGTCCCAAGTCCAGCCACGAACCCTCATCAAAAACGAACCAGAAGGCCTGGTGTGGTGACTTATACCTGGAATCCTAGTGGTCTGAGAGGCTGAGGCAGAAGATGTCTGGAGACTAGGAGCCCAAAGCCAGCCTGGGCC
>NW_007003264.1:0-328 GCF_000164805.1 Carlito syrichta
ACTAGCTGACTTAACGAAGTAGCCAACTGACTAACCAGCAGACTTAATTAGCTAGCTACCTAGCTAGAGAGCTGGATTGCCAGCTGACTTAACTAGCTGAAATAACTAGACGCCGGATGGCTAACCAGCTGACTTAACTAGCTACCTACCTACATAGCCCCTTGGCTTGCGAGCTGACGTAAGTACCTAACTACCTATCTTACCTGCTGGACAGTGAGCTGACTTAAATAGGTGACTTAACTAGCTAGCCAGCTGGCTTGCCAGCTGACTTAACCGGCTAGATAACTAGTTAACTTACTCTTTATCTAACGTGCTTGCTAGCTTTCTT
>NW_007003265.1:0-692 GCF_000164805.1 Carlito syrichta
AAGTGACACTCCTAAAAAAAAAAACCCTGACCCCCCTTTCCGAGGGATGGGAGGTTAGGACTCCATGTATTAATTTGGGGAAGGGGCACATTTCTGCCCATAATTGGGCTGATGTCATGCTGGTGGCCGAGGTCAGCATGGCAGAGGACACAGCTCCAAGTTATGGGGCTGCCACGTTGCTTCTGCTCAGGGCAGGTGGGACAGGCCACATCTGTGAGGGGCCTTGAGGGGTAGCAGGGTATAGTAGGGGACTGGCTTCCAGGCAAGACTTCCTGGAAAAAGTGGTGCTTGTGTGGTAGGATCCCTAGAGTTCCAACCGAGTTCTGCCTCATTTCCTGGGGCTTGGGGCCACTCTCCATGTTAAGAATGTGAACAGGAACCTGGATCAGGCTGGTCCATCCTAGGATAGCTCCCCCACCTTAGCCAGGACCCCAATGTGTGCAAGTTCCTTCTCAGCTGCTGTATTGTGCTGGATCAGGGATGAGAAAAGCATGTCAAATAATCCAGGGGAGCAGGCCTGCCTTTCTCCCATCTTCCTAAAATGGCACACCTTCCTTCACACATGGCTAATTCTGCGTGGGCTGGAAAAACCCTTCTTCCCTGAAGCCCATCTCCTTGCACCTGCTGTCAACCCCATGATTAAGTCGGCTCTTAGAACAGCGTTTTCTTTCTTCTTTTATTTTCATTAGCTT
>NW_007003266.1:0-794 GCF_000164805.1 Carlito syrichta
GAGGCTACCTGCATATCTTACAAAAAGTGAATTACTTTCCATTCAACAGCATATATTGCATCACAAAAAGCTATAGAATTTGGAAGTGCATATTATCTGCCATAGGTATTATGTGAATATATTTTGTGGCATACGTCTTCACATTAGAAATCAGGAATCATTCTTTCGGTAGATTGTAATAAAAAAAATTATCTTAAATACAGAAGCTCATGTCCCTGGTCTGCTCTGACAATAGCTCTTTTAAAAGAAGTTACATTTATCTGTCTCTTTTTTCCTGTCACTTGAAAATTCTAGTAAATGTCTTGGTACGTTATTTGATGTGTCATGGCCTCCTCTGGCTGCTTGGTACAACTGACTCTATACAAGGCCACACTTGTCGCCTTTGCAGACTCTACTAGCTGACCTGGAGATCTCTGAGAGGTGGCCAGAAAAATCACCTGTGCACTGAATTACAGAGAAAGTAGATGCTTTTTCTATATTTCTCAGAAAAGGATGAATTACCAGCAAAGGTTACTATAGGAGAACTCATGCAGTTGGGAATAATATCTCGCTCCTAGAGAGGGCTGTGAGTGGCCTCCTTTCCTACAAGTGCCTCACCATTTGTCCAGTGTGGGGGCTTAGGTTTCGACCTTGACTTTTCTGGCAGTCTCGGAGCCTGTTGACTCTTTCAGATGCTCTCTTCTCCTTGGTGCCCCTCTCACCTCTGATATCTCTAGTTCAGCCTCCAAAATGGCACAAATCAGATGAAGCTAGATGCAAGTGCAATATCACTCTTAATATTTGTATTTTTGAAA
>NW_007003267.1:0-749 GCF_000164805.1 Carlito syrichta
TCTTGCTGACTTGCAAGCTGTCTTAACTACCTAACTACCTAGCTATCCTGATGGCCAGCGAGCTGAGTTAAGTAGGTGACTTAACTAGCTAGCCAGCTGGCTAGCCAACTGACTTAAAGCTAACTATCTTGCTTGGCAGCTGACTCTCCAGCTTACTTAAGTAACAGACTTAACTAGCTACCCAGTTGACTTAAATAGCTGACTTAACTAGCTAGCTACCCAGCTAGCCAGCTGACTTAACTAGCTGATTCAACTTGCTAACTACCTAGCTAGCTATCATATAGCTAGCTGAGTTAACTACCTCACTTAAGTAACTAGCTAGCTGACAGATCAATCTGACTTAACTAACTAGCTGCCTAGATACACAGCTGACTTAACTAGCTGAAATAACTAGTGAGACAGATGTCTACACATCTCATGTAACAAGCTTTGTAACTAGATAGCCAGCTGGTTAGACAACTGATTTAATGAGCTGGCTTAACTAGCTAGCCAGCTGATTAGCCAGCTGACTAAACAAGCTGACTTAACTAGCTGGCCAGCTGTCTATCCATGTGGCTTTATTGCCTAGCTAACTAGCTAGCAAGTTGCCTAGCCAGTTAACTTAACTAGCTGACTTAACAAATTAGCTAGCTGGCTAGCAGCAGACTTAACTAGCTAGCTACCTAGCTAGACAGCTATATAGCCAGCTGACTTAACTAGCTAGCCTGATGGCTAGCCAACTGACTTAACTAGCTAGCTACCTAAATTTC
>NW_007003268.1:0-656 GCF_000164805.1 Carlito syrichta
GTCATATGGAAGGTCAATTTCTAGTTGTTTTTGTTTTTGTTTTTTTGAGTCGAAGTCTCACTCTATCACCCAGGCTGGAATGCAGTGGCACGCTCACAGCCACCACAAACTCGACCTGCTGGGCTTAGGTGATCCTTCCACCTCAGTCTTCCAAGTAGCTGGAACCACAGAGGCACACCACCATACCCAGCTAATTTTTATGATTTACTGTAGAGATGAAGTTTCACCAAGTTATCAAGGTTAGTCTCAAATCCCCGGGCTCAGGCAATCCTCTCACCTCGGCCTCCCAAAATGCTGGGATTACAGACTGAGCCACCGCACCTGGTCAATTTCTAGTTTTTTTTTAGAAATTGCCACACTGTTTTCCATAAAGGTTGAACTAGTTTGTATTCCCACCAGCAGTGTAGAAGCGTGACTTTTCTCCATATCCTCGCCAGCATCTGGTGTTGTTTGTTTTATTAATGATGGCCGTTCTTACTGGGGTTAAGTGGTACCTCAATGTGGTTTTGGTTTGCATTTTTCTGATGATTAGCGAGGCTGAACACATTTCCATGTGTCTGTTGACTGTCCATATATCTTCTTTTGAGAAGTGTCTATTCAAGTCTTTTGCCCACTGTTTAATGGGACTGGTTGTTGTTGTTGTTTTTTTTCTTTCA
>NW_007003269.1:0-824 GCF_000164805.1 Carlito syrichta
TGAGCCCCTAACAAATATCACCCAGAAGACGTGCCCACAAGAGCACACACTTCCTAAGTCATTCTTTCAATGACCCCCTAGCAAATATCTCACAGAGGATGTGTTCACAGGAGTATACAATACCTAATGCCACTTCTTCAATGAGCCCCTGACAAATAACCCAGAGGATGCACCCACAGTAACATACACTTAAGTCATTTCTTCAGTGATCTCCTAACAATTATCCCACAGAGGATGTGCCCACAGGAGTACACACTTCATAAACCACTTCTTCAATGAGCCTCTAAGCAAATATCCCACAAATGATATGCCTGCAAGAGCATACATTTTCTAAGCCACTTCTTTAACCAGCCCCTCTCAAGATTAATGCCCAATCAAGGAGAATAGGGAGGGTCTCAATATGACCCTCCCTATTTTTGTTTCTGGTTAATTTTCATCAATTCAAGACATTGGTTACAAAAAAGATGTTAAGAGTGATTAAAACGATGTGCCCAGGAATGCATGAAGAATAAAGAAATGAGGAGCTCAGTGAGGCAGAAAATAAAATTCAGTTTCTTAAAAGAAATGTCAGGTACAGCATTCATCAAGAAGTTCGAGTAACTAAATTAATCTTGCAATCGAAGGTTCTCAACTCATTTTCCATATGCTATAAGAATAAAGCAATAACTTATAAAACAGGAAAACAAATATGTAAATATAGTCCAGGTTTCATAGCTCATACCAGTCATCCTAGCACTTTGGGAGGCCAAGGCAGGAGTATCACATGAGCCCAGGAGTTCGAGACCAGCATTGACAGCATAGTAAGATCTCATCTCTACAAAAAA
>NW_007003270.1:0-1806 GCF_000164805.1 Carlito syrichta
AAGCATCGTTAGAGTCACTTGGCTTTAGCCAAAACTCTTTTCATTCTAAGATGAAAAACTGAATTGAGACTACTAGAACTTGGCTGGGAGGGAAGGAAGTCAATCCAAGAGTAAAGGCATCAGGAAGAGGATAGAGGGTCGAGTATATGGCCAGTTCTCTGGGTGATAACTAGTCATGGGTCTTATCATTTTCAGGCACAACTTGGATTGGTTAATTTGTCAGTTAACCTGTGAGCCAGACATGGTGGCGTGCATCTACAGTACCTTCCAGGTATTTGGAAGGCTGAGGCAGAAGGATAGCCTGAGTTCACCAGTTGGAGGCTGTGATGGCCATGAGCACCTCACTGTACTGTAGCCTGGATGAAAAGAGTGAGAATCTAACTCAAAAAAAGAAACAAGAAGCCTACAACCCCAAACACACTGTTTATATGATAAATGCCTCAAGGCCTGCTCTTGACTGCAAATGGTATGCTCTAGAACTACTCAAACTCTGAGGAAAATGAAACCCTGGCCCCCTCCTGCCTGTGCTGAGACCTCTTGGAAGCTGCTGGCTCAGTCTTGGTCCCTCATTCAACAGAATTTCTCCAAATCTCTGCATCTGGCTCTGGCTTCTGCCAGTTCTGTTCAACCCGTGATTCCTCAGCTAGGACTTGCATAGATGTTTCTGACTTACACTTCATGAAAGTATTTCCTCACAATGACGCTGTTGCTCAAGACGAAGCTAACTGACCAGTCTGTCTCCCACCCATCAACTTGGTAAAAAAGTGCCATAAAAAGACATAACCAGCCCAGTGGCTACATTGCATTTTGCTCAAATTCTGATAACTTTCTCCACTGTTAACATTCTTTAGTCTTTCTTTTGATGTCAAACTGTGATCCCTGTGATCCACCTTCTGTTTTTTTCTTCCTGAGCTCCATAATAAGCCAAAAAATTAGCCAGGTTTCATGGCATAAGCCTGAAGTTCCAGCTTCTTGGAAGGCTGTGGTGGAAGAGTCTCCTGAGCCCAACAGTTCGAGGTTGCACTGTCTGTGACTGTCTAGTCTGTGTGACAGAGTTAGACTCTGACTCTAACAATCAAATCAAAAAATAAAAAATCTTTTAAAAATGAAAAATGTATAATGTTGGAAAAATCATGAAGAAAGAGGCATTGCATATGTTTATACTGTTAGAAGTATAAGTTAGACCTTACATTTGCGAAACACTTTGGGGTTAGCTGTTCATGTACTAACATGAACAGTATAGGAACTGCAAACTTAAGAATATATTTGAGAGAAATCATCCTCTATGAAATGAAAAGACATGGACTATAATGCTTATGTCATCATAGTTTCATAGCTAAGTACTCAAAACAATACAAATGTTCATCCACAAGTTTGAAAAACATATTTGAGTGTCGTCAGAAAATGATGAAAAATGAATAATGTACATTAACATGGCAACAGTATAGGAACTGCAAACTTAAGAATATATTTGAGAGAAATCATCCTCTATGAAATGAAAAGACATGGACTATAATGCTTATGTCATCATAGTTTCATAGCTAAGTACTCAAAACAATACAAATGTTCATCCACAAGTTTGAAAAACATATTTGAGTGTCGTCAGAAAATGATGAAAAATGAATAATGTACATTAACATGGCTGTATGTCGAAAACCAAATTTTTATCAAAACCAAATTTATGCTTACCCTAATATGACTTTATATACTGTGATAAAAAAGGTAAAACAAGTTAGCTTTTTGGAAATACATACAATTATTATAAAATGAGATTAAAATATAATATCCTGATAATTAAGTTAGTAT
>NW_007003271.1:0-772 GCF_000164805.1 Carlito syrichta
CGTATTTGCCAACTCTAGGTCTGACAAAGGCTTAACATCCTGGATCTACAAGGAACTGAAGCATACTGAAAAGAAGAAAACAAACAACCCCATTATAAAATGGGCAAAAGACATGAACAGACACTTCACAAAAGAAGACATTCGAGCAGCCAACAAACACATGAAGAAATGCTCAACCTCACTAATCATCAGGGAGATGCAAATCAAAACCACACTGAGATACCACCTAACTCCAGTCAGAATGGCAATTATCAACAACTCAAAAAATAACAGCTGCTGGAGAGGGTGTGGTGAAAAGGGAACACTTCTACACTGTTGGTGGGAGTGTAAACTAGTGCAACCTCTGTGGAAAGCAGTGTGGCGATTCCTAAAAGCTCTAAAAATTGACCTTCCATATGACCCTGCAATCCCCCTACTGGGAATATACCCTGAAGAACACAAATCACTCTATAAAAAAGATACCTGCACACGTATGTTTATCGCAGCATTGTTCACAATAGCAAGAACCTGGAAACAACCATGCTGCCCATCAAAAGAGGACTGGATTAAAAAAATGTGGTACATATACACGATGGAATACTACGCAGCCATAAAAATAACAAAATCATGAATTTCGCAGCAACCTGGATGGAACTAGAGTCTATAATACTGAGTGACCTCTCACAAAAACAAAAATCCGAATATCACATGTTCTCACTCATATAATGGACCTTGAACATCCAATGCAATACTATGAGAAAATGACGGATGGTACTGGGAAACTATGGGGGGG
>NW_007003272.1:0-829 GCF_000164805.1 Carlito syrichta
AGGAGTATCAGACAGCACTATTAAGGCAAGTAGTATCAGACGGAATTAACAAGAGAAGTAGTATCAGGCGGCTCTAACAACGCATGTAATTTCAGACAGCACAAACACGGCAAGTAGTATCACAAGGCACCAATAATGCAAGTGTTACAGACGACATAAAGAAGGCAAGTAATATCAGATGAAGCAAAGAAGGCAAGTAGCATCAGACGACACAAATAAGGCAAGTAGTATCAGACGACACGATTAAGGTCAGTAGTTTCAGACGGCACTAACAAGGCAAGTACTATGAGACGACCCTAACAACGCAAGTAGTATCAGATTGCACTAACAAGGAAAGTAGTATCAGAGGGCACTAATAAGGCAAGTAGTATCACACGGAAGTAACAAGGCAAATAGAATCAGAAAACATTAAAAAGGCAAGTAGTAGCAGACGACATAAAAAAGGCAAGTAGTATCAGACGACACAAAGAAGGCAAATAGTGTCAGAGGACACTAAGAAGGCAAGTACTATCAGAAGACACTAAGATGGCAAGTAGTATCAGACGACACTAAGAAGGCAAGTAGTATCAGAAGACACTAAGAAGGCAAGTATTATCAGACAACAATAAGAAGGCATGTAATATCAGATGACAGTAAGAATGCAAGTAATATCAGACGGCACTAAGAAGGCAAGTACTATCAGACGACACTAAGAAGGCAAGTAATGTCAGACAACACTAAGAAGACAAGTATTATCAGACAACAATAAGAAGGCATGTAATATCAGATGACACTAAGAATGCAAGTAGTATCAGACGGCACTAAGAAGGCAAGTAGTGTCAGAAGGCAG
>NW_007003273.1:0-702 GCF_000164805.1 Carlito syrichta
AAGGTACAAGGGTTTCACACTTGCCAAATGTTTACTGCGTACTTCTAAAGGCAACCAGGAATCATGGAATCCACGAACCTAGGAAACTTCTCGGCATCAGTCTTTTGATATACTGAATTTGAAAACCAAATCGACAGGAAAAATCAGCGCATCTTACTGAGACTTAAAAGGAAATCCTGTTCTAGGAGTTCCCATTTTCCGGAATCTACAGGGTCTCTTGATAAGGTTTAATCAGCAATATGGGCTTTTAGGACCCTACATTTTCAGAGCTACTTGCTCTGTGGATACACTAAATCTGTCATTACACATCCTCAGGATCTTTCTGGTCCTCTTGTCAGTTGTAATCAAGGATTTGGCCCTAGAAATCCTTTTCTTTCCTGGGACAATCTAAGACCATAATCGTATACCCCAGAATCAAAAGGAATATTGGTACAAAATTCCTCGATTCAGGTGACCTCAAAATACAGAAAATCTTGTGTGTGGGGATGTAGGAATTGGGGTTTTGGGTTTGGAATATTTCACATTTTGGGGGGGTCTTGTTAAGGGGAATCAGGAATCTTGCATTCCAGTTCCAAAGAACCTTATGAACGATTTCTCTTGATATCCACAAAACTGAAATTCTCGGTCACCCGAAACTGTCTCGGCATCCTGCAGCGTGAAACAGGAAGCTGGGTAATGAAGGTCATCATGTACAGGATACTG
>NW_007003274.1:0-765 GCF_000164805.1 Carlito syrichta
AGTGAGAACACAACAGTCTTGTGAGCATGCAGACTTCCCTGCTGAGATCAGCTCACCCTGTCTTACTTCCAAACTGCCTGATAAGTAAAATGGGTTGTGACATTGTTTCCCAAGCTTGCTTCATATGTGTGTGGCCTTCATGCATACCACACATAGTAATACTGATAAATTTTCTTTACATATTCAGCATGTACTTTTGAACTATTTTGCACAATTTATGTGTATGATAAACAGTGTGCTAGCTATATATTTTTTCTGAATAAAGATTAAAATACATACATTTTTAGGTCAGTAGGTCAGCGCCACAGGAATAAAGCAAAGAATTGCATAGAAGATAGGGAAGAAAAGGTGTTTTATCTACTTTCCATAAACAGAAAGGAGCTGAATGTTCAAAGGCAAGTACAGCAGTGAAAGCTTGAGATGAATGCTTTTAAGGCTTATTTTTTTTGGGGGGGGCAAGGGAGCAGCAAGTACTCACAGGTGTTGACATCATAGTAATGGGGTATGTTTCTCATATCTCTGACAACTGGAAGGTTGGGATGAGCACATAGACAAAGGTGGTCCAGTAGCTAGATTGGTGGGTCAGTTATAGGTGGTTAATCACATAGACAAGAAGGGCTGACTGGTAGCCAAAAGACAAATTCTTGGGAGATGTCAACCTTAATGTCTTGTGACTCATCCAGGGTTACAGGAAAGGATTATTGTTTTATATGAGTTCAAGGAGACCAGAGAAACTCCATTTTGAACCTCTCCTTTGATACGTAA
>NW_007003275.1:0-1983 GCF_000164805.1 Carlito syrichta
CAACCTCAAAACCCCAAGGCCATATAAAGTAGATGCACAAACGGAAGTTTTAGGATTACAGGGTACATCTTAAGACAAGAGTTACACACAAGTATGGCGAGATGATGCCTTAGTCCTGTAATCTGGCTTTAGTTGCTCTGAGAAACCCAACTGAATTGCACGGACTGGTTCTTGGGTACAACAATCAAGAGGACCAGAAGGTTGCCTGGAATCTATAATGACACTTGTCCTTTCCATGTGGCAACGTGCTCTGAAGAATTTGGAGAACTAGAAGGCCAGATTCCAGATAAGTCCTTATAATGGAGCGCTGTAGAAATAGATTGAGTCCGCCTATAACCCACATTCCTTTTTTCATTTTCAGGAAGACGCCCGGATGTTTTCTCGTGAGGGAAAGTACAAACTCTTACATACCAATACAAATACGCCAAGAAGTTTCCCACTTAAGAATACATCTTAAATATGTGGGGACCCTAATCCCACATTCTCAGTGCAAAAACGAATGTCCACTAGTAGTTTCTGGACTATACGGTAAACCTGAAGCCAGTGATCACATTAACAAATGGCAGACGTTTGCGTGGTTTGTGGAATCTGACCTTACAGGACCCTGTGAAACAAGCAGACCTGTAGCCAGATTCTCAGTTACAACTATCAAGAGGTGCAACTGCTTCCTGGGGATTGGCAATGCCCAATTTGTCGTATGCATATAGGACGTTGCTCCTAATAATATGAGAACCAGGACACCCAGAATCCAGATTAGCATTTGCTAAAGTCCCTGTTGATTCCTAGGTATGAGCACTGCCTTAAGCCACGGATAATTTAGCAAATGCCCAGATGTTTGCAAGTTACATGGAAACCGAGTTTCCTGGTTCCTCTTTAGTAAAGCGTGTAGAAACTTTCAAGGGACACAGTGACCCAGATTTCTATTTCCTTCTAAGCAAAGGGTCGAGATGTTTCCTTTTGACCTGGAAGTCTAGACTCTGGTATACCCATAGAATGATGACAGGAATATGCCAGGGGACGTGGAATCTAAGATTACTGGTTCCCTCCCAATTATACCTCCTAAAAAATGGAACATCTAAACCCCAATTCCTAATCACAAACAGCGGAGCCACTGAAGTTTCTGGAGTACGAGATAACTTTGAGGTCAGGGCTTACATAAAAAAGAGTCCGAGAGAATTACTTGTGTCCTGGATCTGGAGTCAGAGGTTCCGAGTATCTAAATGGATTTGTAGTGCCAGATTCTCGTTCACAACTATCAAGAGTACCAGAGAGTTGCTGGAGTCCAGAAATGATTGATTCGTAATATCCACATACCAAATAGCTCTAAAACATGAGGGGTGCTCGAAGCCCTGACCTTGTTTAGCTCTTAGCAAGACTCACTGAAGATTTGTGGTAATGAGGACCCATGTAGCCCAGATTCCTTATTCATCCTTCGAAAGTGTCATGAAGTTTCCTGTATATGAGGACGCCCATTACCTAGATTCCTGTTTCTTTCTTAGCAAGACACCGAGATATTTCTTGGTGATGTAGAATTCAAGTTGTTTGGATATCAATTGAAAGAACCCCAGAAGTTTCCTGGGCAATTGGAATGCAAGAATCCTGGTTCCCTTGTACAAGAAACCCTAACAATATGGGTACCTACAAGCCCAGATTCCTGATTAAACCTCATCAAGAGGCCGTGTATACTTCGGCGAATGAGAACTCTAAGAACCAGGATTCCCTTTACATTCTCGGCAAGATGCCTTGATTTTCCCTGTCGATGTGTATTCCAAAACTTTGTATACAAAAAGACAGATGCCCACAAGTTTCCTTAGAGATGGGGAATCCGTGATTCCTGGTTACCTTTAAAAATATTTACTAAACATTTGGCAACTGCAGAACACTCGGCCCCTCTCAAAATAAAAGGACAAATGGAAGTTTGAGAATTCCAAGGTTCATCGTGAGACCAAGTGTTACATCCACATATGGCAAAATGATGCTTGA
>NW_007003276.1:0-803 GCF_000164805.1 Carlito syrichta
ATTTCAGAATCATGTATCTAATTGCCATGAATCACCAGTCACTTCCCAAGTGAGTTAGCTTCTATATAACTTAAGTCAGAGACTTATCTAGATGCTCAGGCCAGAAAACCTCATCCATGGGTATTTATCAAGCATCTAACGTAAAATAAATAACCTGTGGATACATGATAGCAAATTGGGTACTCCTTATCTTCACCAAAGCTTGTCTGTGGAACTCCATGCTTGATTTCTTCCTCTTCTACCCTCACAAATCAATCAGTTACCAAGTTTTAATACTTCTTCCTAAATTCTTCTGGGATTCATTCCTATCCACACCGGTAATACCCTAGTATAAGCTTACACCTTCTTCTCCCTCTATTACTGTCATGATCTCCTAACTGGTTTGTCTCCCTCTGGTATTGCCACTCTTTGTGTCCTTTTTCTTAGGGTAGACAGATTTATCATCTAAATACAAACCTAATCATTTGGAACTATTTAAACTTACCAAACCATTAGACTTAAGAAATCTAAACTCTTTTACATGAGTAATAATGCTCTTCATAATCTGGTTTGTTTACCTCTCCAGCCCTGTCTAGAATCTCTCAGTTCACAGACTATGTTCTTTCATGCCTAGGCCTTCAAAAACATGGCCATCTCTATCTAGAACACTATCCTTTCACACATTCAATTCTTGACTATTCTCAAACATGGAGCCAGATTAAACTGCTTTTTTTCCTTTTTAAAAATCATTTGTCTTCCTTCCCTATGAGAATGTAAGCTTTGTCAGAGCAGTTATTAAGATTGGTTATTACCACATTTGCTTG
>NW_007003277.1:0-759 GCF_000164805.1 Carlito syrichta
ATTTTATTTTTATTTTTTATTTTATTTTATTTTATTTTTGAGTCGGAGTCTCACTCTGTTGCCCAGACTGGAGTGCAGTGACCGCTCCCAGCTACCGCAGCCTCAACCTTCTGGGCTCCGGTGATCCTTCCGCCTCAGCCTTCCAAGTAGCTGGAACTACAGGCGCACGCTACCACTGTCGGCTAATTTTTTAAAATTTATTTTAGAGTGAGATCTGGCCAAGTTGCCCAGGTAGGTCTTGAACCCGCGGGCTCAGACAATTCACTCACCTTGGCCTCCCAAAGCGTGGGATTACAGGCTGAGCCACCGAACCTGGCCTAGACTTTTATTATTGGAAAGCTTATGTGCTCATAAGGATTGATAACCCAGTATCAAGTATAACAGAAATTAACTGCATGGATTGAAATAATTTTTATGACTTTTTTTGAAGTTTTGCTGATTTTTGTTTTGTTTTTCTGAGTCAAGAAACCATTTTCTTTTGAGCTATTCACAACTTTTGACAATTGAGTAAGGTGCTCTTGTGAACACAATTTGAAACATATTTCTTTTTTTGAAGATAAACAGTTTTTTATTCCTCCTCCTCCTCCTTCTCCTCCTCGTCTTCCTCATGTTCTTTGTCTTCCTCTTCCACCTTTTTCCGGGCAACTTTGACAGGATCCTTTGCACCATCAAACTTTCCTTTAGATTTATAGTTGGCAACATCCTTCTCGTACTTCTCCATCAGTTTTGCTGCCTTAGTAATGTAAGGCTGCTTTTCAC
>NW_007003278.1:0-756 GCF_000164805.1 Carlito syrichta
AAAGACAGGAAGGAAGGAAGGAGGAAAAGAAAGAAAGAAAGAAAGAAAGAAAGAAAGAAAGAAAGAAAGAAAGAAAGAAAGAAAGAAAGAAAGAAATGCATTATTCTGCAAAACTTCTTCCCTCAGTCCTTTTCCTCCCACCTCCCCACATATGAGAGACCCCTAAGCTTGGCACCATACAGCCCCAGCACCCTAATGGCTAACCCCACTTTGCTGTGGGAGTTCACAAGGCTTCCTGGTCAGCTTCCTGACAGCTCTCCTCTACAAGGGTAGAAATGTTCCCTGGGCAGGTCGACTATCAAACTCGGCAATGAGGACCTTCCACCAAGAAAGGCCAGGGGCACATCCCTCGCCAGGGACATTTCTTCACCCCCAATCCCATTTTTCTTGACTCTAAAGCCAGTCACCCTGTGAACATACCACATGCAGTTGGGCATCTGTTTACGATTCTGATGTTTTTGCAGAAAGGGTCTGGCTCTGTGGCCCAAGCTGTGGACCAGGGACATGACCATTGTTCACTGCCAGTTTACAAATTGTGGACTCTGGCGCTCATACCGCCTAGGCCCCAGGAGTGACCGGGATGACTGGAACCTCGACCCCAGACCCACTGTTTAGATGGGTGCAGAAACGAGGTCTTCCTATGTGGCCTGGGCTGGCCTTGGGCTCCTGCTCTCCAGCCATCCTTCTGCCTCAGCTTCACAGAGCACTGGAATTTTAGGTGTGGACTGCACTCCAGGCCTTCTGTTTCATTTTTGA
>NW_007003279.1:0-781 GCF_000164805.1 Carlito syrichta
ATAACACTATTTTGCAGCTTAGGGGCTTTTTACATGTGTGTTTCTTCTTAATCCTGAAGCCACTGCCTTGAGATGGGTGCAGTTAATTCACTAAATTTTTTTTTGAGTCGGGGTCTCACTCTGTCACCCAGGCTAGAGTGCAGTGGTACGATCATGGCTTACCACAGCCTTGACCTTTTGAGCTTGGGTGATCCTTTTCCCTCAGCCTCCTGAGCAGCTGGGACTGCAGGCATGACACTATACCAGGCTATTTTAAAAAAATTATTTTATACAGAGATGAGGTCTCCCTATGTTGCCCAGTTGATCTCAAACTCCTGGGCTCAAGCACTCTTCTTACCTCAGCCTCTCAAAGTGCTGGGATTAAAGAAGTGAGCCACCACCCCTGGCCTTAAAATCTTTTTAATTTCAATTTTTTAAAATGTAATAGAAACATGGTTTCACTGTGTTCTCTAGGTTGGTCTTTTGGCCTACTTCTGGCCTGAAACAATGCTTCTATGACTTGGCCTCTCAAGGTGCTGGAATTATAGGTGTGAGTTATTGCACCCAGATTAACTCATTACGTGTTCTAATTTTAGTGTACCTGGAGTGCTCACTGGCCGAGGCAGGCTCTGAGCCCCAGACCCTTTTGCCCTGGAAGGGAACCACTCTCCATCCCTAGAGACTCCTCCATGAATGTACATGTACAAGCTCCATGCTCACATGTATACAAGGACCCCCACCCTTAAACCTCTGGAATACTTTAATTGGAGGGTGGGACACTGAGTATCTCTTTGCGTAATGA
>NW_007003280.1:0-617 GCF_000164805.1 Carlito syrichta
AGTCCACATGACTAAAAGCAAGTCTTCCCGGAGGGTCCTTCCAATATGGAATCAGAGGATCTCAGCCAGGGCCAAGTTTCCTGACAGTGTGGTATTTAAGAGCATGAATTTTGAAGATGCACAGAAACAAGTTCTAGTCCTGCATCCTCCACCTTCTGGAACAAATGACTCACAGAGCATGAGGACAGTAATTATACCTGCCTTGTGCTACGTAACCCAGTGTCTCATGGAGAGTAGGTGCCTAAGCTCTGACCAGGGTAAGGAATCCAGGTCAGCAGCAACATGTCTCCACTGCAGACTGGCCACAGACCACTTTATGAAAGGAAGTACAACAGGTTTCCTGGACAACACAGCCCTCCAAAGCCATGATCCCAACTCATTTGCTACAGGTGAACTGACAACTTTCTTATGGAGATTCAGCTCACACTTAGGTCCTGTTTTGATTAATTAACATTTTTTAAAAATTATTTATTTATTTTTATTATGAAGTTGTGGGGTACAGTTAAGGGTTAGCTATACAATTGCATTTCATTCAGGCACCCTGTTGATATGGGGTGTTTCCCCGTTCCCAGACAGATATTTGCTACTGTTAATCCCATCTCCCTCCACCCACTATA
>NW_007003281.1:0-519 GCF_000164805.1 Carlito syrichta
CTGTGATCACAGATTTTTCATTTGGTTGACATCCTGGCCTTCCTGCCAGGTCTTGAACTCTGGTTCTGAGGTGATCCTCCCACCCGGCCTGCCCTCACTCAAGGTTTTCTGGAATTTTCTTGGGGTCGAGTTGGGGGATTTCTATGGTCGAGCCTGGTACCAGCTCCCATGCTCCGCCTATCTTCCCGTCTTGGCCACCCTCAGTGCAGAGAAGACAGGCGTGAGTTGCCTGATCGCCCCCCACTAAGGTTTGAGAGTCATCTCCTTCCTTTGCCCAAGGCAGGCCTTAGGAGGAGAGAGCAGGTCCACCCTCTGGAATGAGGGAGGTTGAGGGGTGGCTGCCCTAGTAAAGACATGCCTCTGCCCCATGCGCTCACCAGAGCAGGCTTGGTGGGCGGTTCCAGCTACCCTCTCCACGGTCCCAGGTCATCTGAAGGGAATGGACTTTGCAGTGGGACCCCAAGAGTGGTGTGAAGGCTGGCACGGGGCTCACACCTTTCACTCTGGTGATTTGGAGGA
>NW_007003283.1:0-696 GCF_000164805.1 Carlito syrichta
CTGGGAATATATCCTGAAGAACACAAATCACTCAATAAAAAAGATACCTGTACACGCATGTTTATTGCAGCATTGTTCAAAATAGCAAGAACCTGGAAACAGCCATGCTGCCCGTCAAAAAACGACTGCATTTAAAAAATGTGGTATGTATACATGATGGAATACCACACAGCCATAAAAAAGAAGAAAATCATGAATTTCACAGCAACCTGAATGGAACTAGAGTCTATAATACTGAGTGACCTCTCACAAAAACAAAGATCTGAATATCACATGTTCTCACTCATATAATGGACCTTAAACATACAATGCAATACTATACGAAAATGACTGACAGTACTAGGAAACTATGGTGGGGGGAGGGAGATGGGATTAACAGTAACAAATAAATGTCTGGGAATGAGGAAACACCCCATATCAACAGGGTTCCTGAATGAAACTCAATTGTATACCTAACCCTTAACTGTACCCCTCAACGTCATATAAAAAAATATAAAATAAAAAAAAAGAAAATCAGAGCAGAGATTAAAAAAAAATCTACATGGCGTCTTACTAAGGGCTAAACAGGAATCAGGATTTTGAAACCGGAATCTAGGGAAAGAGACTCCTCACATACAGGACACTACATGGCGTCCAACTAAAGACGAATAAAGAATCTCTGTTGTACGAGTCTTCATTCCAAAAAATTCCCAGGGT
>NW_007003284.1:0-3518 GCF_000164805.1 Carlito syrichta
CAGAACAAATAAGGCAAGTAGGATCAGACGGCATTAATAAGGCAAGTAGAATCTTATGGCACTAGTAAGGCAAGTAGGATCAAATGGAACTATAAGGGAAGTAGAATCAGACGGCACTAACAAGGCAAGTAGTATCAGACGGCAATAACAAAGGAAGTACTATCAGACGACACTAACGGAGAATGTAGTATCACACGACAATAAGAAGGCAAGTAGTATTAGACGGCACTAAGAAGGCAAGTAGTATCAAACGGCAATAAGAAGGCAAGTAGTATCAGATGGCACCAACAAGGCAAGTAGTATCAGACGACACTAACAAGGCAAGTAGTGTCAGATGACACTAAGAAGGCAAGTACTATCACACGACACTAAGATGGCAATTAGTATCAGACAACACTTAGAAGGCAAGTAGTATCAGACGCCACTAAGGAGGCAAGTTGTATCAGACGACAATAAGGTGGCAAGTAGTATCCGACGGCATTAACGAGGCAAGTAATGTCCGACTACACTAACAAGGCAAGTAGTGTCAGACGACATTACGAAGTCATGTAGTATCAGACAACACTAAAACGGCACGTAGTATCACACGACTATAAGAAGGCAAGTAGTATCAGACGACACTAAGATGGCAAGTAGTATCAGATGACACTAAGAAGGCAAGTACTATCAGACGACACTAAAATGACAAGTAGTATCAGAAGACACTAAGAAGGCCAGTAGTATCAGATGACACTAAGAAGGCAAGTATTATCAGACAACACTAAGAAAGCAAGTAATATCAGACGACACTATGAAGGAAAGTTTTATCAGACGACACTAAGAAGGCAAGTAGTATCAGACGGCACTAATAAAGAAGTAGTACCAGATGGCAACAAAAGGGGCATATATTAACAGACGGCCCTAATAAGGCAAGTAGTATCAGACTGCACTAATAAGGCTACTAGTATAAGACGGCACTAATAAGGCAAGTAGGATCACATGGCACTAATAAGGCAAGGAGAATCAGACGGCACTAATAAGGCAAGGAGTATCAGACAGTAGTATAAGGCAAGGAGTTTCAGACGGCACTAATAAGGCAAGGAGTATCAGACGGCACTAATAAGACTTGGGGTATCAGAAGGCGCTAAGAATCAAGTAGGATCAGACGGTACTAATGAGGCAAGGAATTTCAGACGGCACTAACAATGCAAAGAGTATCAAACGGCACTAATGAAGTAACAAGTATCAGACGGACATAATAATTCAAACAGTATCAGATGGCACTAATAATGCAAGGACTATCAGACGGCCCTAATAAGGCAAGACGTATCAGATGGCACTAACAAGGCAAGTAGTATCAGACGACACTAAAAAGCCAAGTATTGACAGATGACACTAACAAGGCAAGCAGTATCAGACGACAATAACAAGGCAAGAACTATCAAACTACATTAAGAAGGCAAGTAGTATCAGACGACACTACCAAGCAAAGTAGTATGAGACGACACTAAGAAGGCAAGTAGTATAAGACGACACGAAGACGGCAAGTAGTATCAGACAATGCTAAGTAGGCCAATAGTATCACATGACACTAAGATGTCAAGTAGTATCAGAGGACACTAAGAAGGCAAGTAATATCAGATGACACTAAGAAGGTAAGTACTATCAGATGACACTAAGAAGGCAAGTAGTATCAGAAGACAGTAAGAAGGAAAGTAGTAACAGACGGCACTAAGAAGGCAAGTAGTATCAAATGGCACTAATAAGACAAGTAGAATCCCACGGCACTAATAAGACAAGGAGTATCAGAGAGAACTACAAAGGAAAGGTGTATCAGATGGCACCAATATGTTAACGAGTATCAGACGGCAGTAATAAGGCAAGGAGTAAAAGACAGCAGTAATATGGAAAGGAGTAACAGACGGCACTAATAAGGCAAGGAGTATCAGACAGCACTAAAAAGGCAAGCAGTATCAGACGGCAATAATCCGGCAAGAAGTATCAGAGGGCACTAAAAGGCAAGTAGTATCAGATGGCACTAATAAGGCAAGTAGGATCAGACGGCACCAATAAGGCAAATAATATTAGACGGCACTATTAAGGCAAGTAGGATCAGACGGCACCAATATGGCAAGTAGTATCAGACGGCAGTAATAAGGCAAGTAGGGTCTTACGGCACTAAGGCAAGTAGGATCAGACGGCTTTAATAAGGCACGAAAAAGCAGACGGTACTAACAAGGCAAGTAGTATCAGACGTCACTAACACGGCAAGAAGTATCAGACAATGCTAACACGGCAAGTAGTATCAGACGGAAATAACAAACCAAGTAGTATCAGACGGCACTAACAAGGCAAGTAGAATCAGACAACACTAACAAGGCAAGTAGTATGAGGCGAAACTCAGAAGGCAAGTAGTATCACCCGACACTTAGATGGCAAGTAGTATCAGACGACAATAAGAAGGCAAGTAGTATCAGACAACACTAAATGGCAAGTAGTACCAGACGACACTAAGCAGGCAAGTAGTATCAGATGAAACTAAGAAGGCAAGTAGTATCAGACGACACTAAGAAGGCAAGTAATATCAGAGGATACTAAGAAGGCAAGTAGTATCAGACGGCAGTAAGAAGTCAAGTAGGATCAGAGGGCACTAATATGGCAAGTAGGATCAGGTGGCACTACTAAGGCGAGGAATATCAGACGGCATTAATAAGACAAGGAGCATCAGACGGTACTAATAAGGCAAGGGGTATCAGACGGCAGTAACCAAGTAAGGAGTATCAGATGGCACTAATAAGGCAAGGAGTATCAGGAGGCACTAATAAGTAGTATCAGACGGCACTATGAAGGCAAGTTGTATCAGACGTCACTAACAAGGCAAATAGTATCAGACAGCACTAACAAGTAAAGTAGTATCATACGGAACTAAGAAGGCAAGTGGTATCCGACGGCACTAATAAGGCAAGGAGTATCAGAGGGCACTAATAAGTCAAGGAGTATCAGACGGCACTAGTAAGGTAAGTAGTATCACAAAGAACTAATAAGTCTAGTAGTATCAAACGGCACTAATAAGGCAAGTCGTATAAGAAGGTACTAATAAGGCAAGAAGTATCAGTTGGCACTAATGGGGCAAGTAGTATCAAACGGCATGAATAAGGCAAGTAGGATCAGACGGTACTAAGAAGGCAAGTAGAAAAGAAGGCACTAAAATACAAGTAGTATCAGACGGCACAAATAAGGCAAGTAGGATCAGAGGGCACTAATATGGCAAATAGGATCAGACGGCACCAATAAGGCAAGTAATATCAGATGGCACTTATAAGGCGAGTAGTATCACAAGCACTAATAAGTAAAGTAGTATTAAGCGGCAGTAATAAGGCAAGGAGTAGCAGACGGCACTAATAAGGCAAGGAGTATCAGATGGCACTAATAAAATAAGGAGTACCAGACGGCACTAACAATGCAGAGTATCAGACGGCACTAGTATGGAAAGGAGAATCAGACAGCACTATTAACGCAAGTACTATCAGAGGGAACTA
>NW_007003285.1:0-718 GCF_000164805.1 Carlito syrichta
CCAAATGTTGTACTATATCCCTAACTTGTAATTCTGTGTTAAACTTGTGGGTGTGAAGTCAAAATGGGAGGGAAGCACAAAGGCTCGCAGGGCCTCACACGCCTTCCCCGGGCACTGGTCAAGACACAATAGGTCAGGCGTAATGGTGTCCCACCAGGGGCTCTGGGCACTCCCGAGCTCACCACCAACTCTGGGCAATGGGGGTGGGCTGGGCAGACGTGCACTGTCCACACTAGGGGACGTGGCCTCCGTCTCTTCCATCCCTTTCCTCCTGTCTGCCTGTGGTCAGATACACGACTCTTTGTGAGAAGCCACAGCGAGCCGGACAGGACTTGTGAAGCACCCGGAGCAGACACACTGTAAAAACTCCCCAGTGCCTAATTATTTCAAGATTCTTCATTTTTAAAGCAGGTCACAACACTAAGCTTTTGGCCCATTCTGCCATTGTGCAAGCTACAAATGCTTGCTCAGCAACTGAGGGGCACTCTGCAGTCTGAAAAGTGAATAAAAATCCATATAAAACAAATATTCAAATAGTTTCCATAGGAACACAGATACGTGTGACCCCATCTCCTAGTCTTCCATATTGCTGTATCTGCACCAACCCTGCTGTTACAAAGACATTTCAAAACTAGCGGTAATTAAGTGGTCCCCCCAAACCCCTTAATTCAAGCTGAACTTGCAGTTAGCAGCTACAAGAGTGATATCTACACATTAA
>NW_007003286.1:0-579 GCF_000164805.1 Carlito syrichta
CTCGGAGAATCCACGGGAGGAGCCGGGCCCCTACTCCCTCACCCGGTTAATGCTCACCATCCCTTCTGTCTTTGAACAGAAAGGGAGGAGATGTTGGGAGCCATTTTAAAAATAGCAATCATCTCATATAAGCCTTCTTCTTTGTCCTCCAAAAAGCCCGCGCGCGCCAAGCCACAACACCCCTCCCACCTCCTCTCCTCATACCACCCACTACTCTTCCTCCTATCATAAGCCGCCACACGCCCTATTTCAGCCCGCCCCTCTTTGCTATGTATATAAGCAATCGCCTAACAATAAAATTTAGAGGCTTGATCAGAACACTGTCTTGCCTCCATTCTGCGTGTCTCCTGTCTCTTTCTCTCTTGGTCTCTCTCTCTCTTTTCACCAGCAGCAGGTAGTCCTCCTCGTGCCCACGTTTTACTTGTCCCGCTGGTCGGGACAGTTAGATCCTCTAGAAATTCCCTTATAGCTCTTTCTTCTTTCTTGAATTCCATACTTAGTGTGTAATTTCAGAACTCAGACAGGCTCTCCTTTTCATTGTCATCTTGGATACCATGTGGCTACTTTGAACCCAGGGGG
>NW_007003287.1:0-714 GCF_000164805.1 Carlito syrichta
CGAGGTTGAGGCTGGAAGAAGGTTTGAGCTCAAGAGTTTGAGGCTGTGGTGAATTATGATTGTGCCTCTGCAATTCAGCCTGAGTGACAGAGTGAAAACTTGTCTCAAAAAAAGTATCATAACAAAATAATCCTTCTCAAATGTTATTTAAAATATGTTGCTTCTAGCCGGGCTTGATGACTCAGCCTGTAATCCCAGCACTTTGGGGGGCTGAGGTGAGTGGATTGCCTGAGCCCGCGAGTTCAAGACCCACCTGGGCAACTTGGCAAGACCTCATCTCTACAATAAATCAAAAATTAGCCGAGCATGGTAGCGTGCGCCTGTAGTTCCAGCTATTTGGAAGGCTAAGATGGAAGGATCACCGGAGCCCAGGAGGTCAGGAGCGGCCACTGCACTCCAGTCTGGGTGACAGAGTGAGACTCCCACTCAAAAAAAAAAAGTTGCTTCTTAAAACATCAACAGTCATAAAACAGTGACACACAGGTGTGATTGTCTCAATATAATATTGTTCCAACTAGTGTGTTTCTTGTATGAGTTTTTCTTAGTATCACAACTTCTGAATTGTATCCTTACTGTCTGATATGCTCATGATTGTATGATTAGCATAAAGACTGTTATGCAAATTGGATCATGTGAGATATGAGTGGTGGTGGTACATAAAGTTATTATTTACAATGGGTTTATGGCATATTTGTTATAAATGTCTAATTTTTT
>NW_007003288.1:0-737 GCF_000164805.1 Carlito syrichta
CAAGTTTCCCATTGAAAATGGGGTAGATCCTCAGATACAAGCAAAGGATGGGAATGTGAACGATTAAGATTTCACATGATGCTGGGCTCAGTGTCGCAGCCTGTAATCCCATGCTTTGGGAGGCTGAGGTGAGTGGATTGCCTGAGCCTGTGGGTTCAAGTCCCACCTAGGCAACTTGGTGAGATCTCATCTCTACAATAAATAAAAAAATTAGCTAGGTGTGTTAGCATGCACCTGTAGTTCCACCTACTTGGAAGGCTGAGACGGAAAGATCACCAGAGCCCAGCACATTGTAGCATTACATCATGATCAAGCTCCCTTTATGTCAGGGATGCTTAGGAGATTCAGCATTTGGGAATTCATAAATACAGTAAGTCACATTAATAAAATTGATGAGAAAGACATAATCCTGTTAACAGATTAAAAAGATATTGTAAAATTTACAAAAAAATTTACATTTAAAGATCAAATTATAAAGAAGTGTAAAATATTTCTGAAATACATGAAAAATAGTAGAAATAAAAAATAATGAAAATACATGATTGGTAAGTAAGATTAAATGGTTTCATCAAGTCAATAATCTAATCAGATTATCAATTGAGTTTGATACTGATATACAAACAGTTGCTTGTGTTCTGAAGAAAACAAATTATTTTGCAAACAATATTTAAATTGGAATTCCATAAAAAAGTTTGAAAGACGTTATTATCCCATAATAAGGACTTGAAAGTAAAACA
>NW_007003289.1:0-912 GCF_000164805.1 Carlito syrichta
TACAACTAACAAGAGGACCAGAAATTTCTGTGGATCTGTACTGACAGATTTAGCGTATCCACGGAACAAGTAACTCTGAACTATGTAGGGATCCAGAAGCCCAGATTGCTCCCTTTCCCAGATACATGCGTCGAAACCCTGATGCTTATTTAGACCTTAGGAAGACGTCGTGTAATTTTTTAGGTATTGAGAACAAGTCACCCAGATTCCTTATTATTTCTTAGGAAAAGTCCGTGCAGTTTCCTGGATATGGAAATTTCATTTTTCTAGATTATGCTTCAGAAACCCAAATTCGTGTTTAGCCCTTTGCAAGAAACCCTGATGTTTTTTGGAATTGAGGACACGTGTAAACCAGATTCCTTATTCGTCCTTAGCAATAGACAGTACACTTTCCTTCATATGAGGACTCCCATTATCCAGATTCCTACTCCCAAAACCTGATTGGTGGATATCTCTTAGCAATATGCTCTGTAGCGTTTTGGGATGGAGGACTCGTGTAACCAAGATTCCTTATTTTTCCATAGCAACAGGTCGTGTAGTGTTCTGTATATAATGCCTCCCATTACTGAAATTCCTACTTCATTTTCCGCAATATGCTGAGACATTTCCTGGTGAACTAGGATTCCAGTTGCTTGGATATAAAGAGAATGACTTCCATAAAGTTCTTCTGGAATGTAATCCAAGAATCCTGGTTCCCTTTTCAAAATCACATTAAAATTGTGGAGACCTAGAAGCCCAGATTGCTGATTAAATCTTGTCAAGACACTTGGTAGATTTAAGCGATTGAGAACTCCAAGAATCGGATTCCCTTTCCGTTCCCAGCAAGAAGCCCTGATTTTTCTTGTTGATGTGGATTCCAAACTCTGTATACAAAAAGACAGATGCCCATAAGTTTCCTAGAGAAGTGAATCA
>NW_007003290.1:0-4860 GCF_000164805.1 Carlito syrichta
GAGGCACCCATACTCTTCTTTTGGTTTTTCTTCATTTGTGTATATTTTTTTCTCTCTCCCCCTTTCCCTCCCCTTCTTTAATTCTGTTTTTGAGGGAAGGTTACGTTGCTTTTATTTCTCTTCTGCAATATCCTGTTCTTCCTTATGAGGGTCTTTTGGCTTTGTTCAATTTTCAGGTTGGAGTATAGGCTGCAATCTGTACTTTTTGCAGTTTTGAGGTTTAATTGAGAGGGAAGCTGTGGTTCAGAATGTATATGCTGATTTTAGCATCCACGAACAGGTGTATGAGCACACTGGAACCTATTTCCCTCTGCCTTACAATCTGTCTATTCAGCAGTATGTTGTCTCTGCCTTGAGAATGGCGAGGCAGTTTTTGCAGATCTGTTTTTCTCCGCTTGTCTGGGTCCCCCAGCTTGGGGTCTCATGCTGAGTGCCTCAGCCAGGGTGGGCCCAGAGTTCCAGAGCTCCAAAGCTCCAAAGGGCAGGCAGGGAGAGTGGCCCTGGGCACCCCACAGGGTGCTTCAGCCAGGAATGGGACTGGTGTCTCTGAGGGGCGGGTGTCCAGAGCCTCGTCAGTGACTGGCAGCTCGGTGCCCAGTGCCGGGCTGAATACAATGTAGCCAGGGAGGGAGTTGGGAGAGGGCTGGGACCTGAGACTCCCACATGCACACAGTGGAACAGCAGAAACAGGGGGCCGCAATATCTGGCCCTGCGTGGGACCAAAGGTCCCTGGGCCTCACACCAGCATGGCTGGTGGTGTGCTGGGGCATGGGGGAAGAGAAGTAAGTGTCTTTTTGGGAACTCACATTCAGAGAATCTCACAAGTTCAGCTATGCCGTCACCATCTTGTTCCCATCTCGATTAAGTTTTATATACAAATATTCTTTCCCAAACTTGAGAAAGTCAATGAAATTAACAACTGGGTAGATGAATAAACAGTTCCTTCCAAATAATGAGTAATTTGTGATATTTCTGAGCTTAATTTGACAATTATGAATCAATAACAATTTTCCTTAGTCTGAGATCTTTTCTACCTTCTGAGGGAAGTAAAAGATTTGAATATATCAATATGTTCTATAGTTCATAACTTATAATCATTGCCATCATCAACCACCAGTGAGGAGGTGGTGGGGAGTCTGTAGACCCAAGGCCAATGAGGTTGCATCTTCAGGGTGACATGGAGATACTGAGCACATCATCTGCTTGTCTTGCTTATGACTACATGGAGCTTGCACTTTGCACAAAGCTCACCCCTCCAACACTTACCCATATTTCTGCCCGAGATATATTCTCCCTGCATCTCTCGGTCAGTGAGTAGAGCTCCACAGTAGTTTCCAATATTAGGTCCACATTTTGCCCTTCTCAATCATCTGCATCACTCTTCCCTTGTTGATGTGTGCATCAAAAGTTCTGTACCAGGGCAGGTACATGGTGGGTTTTTTCTGGACATACATCTGCCCATTCTCTAGGAACATAAAGAGAGGTTCTTGTTACACCCTGTGCCAGCTCTGGAAAATAATTCAAATCAATGGCAACACCTACTACCTCTGCTCTCTGGGATTTATGGTTCTGCTAAAAAGACAAGTAACACATAAACAATCGGAGACAATTTAGGACAGAATGAGACAGTGCCAAGGCCTAGGGCAATTTCAGTGTAGACAATTTAGACAACAGCAATCTCATAACGTCTTGGGCTAGAAATGTTCTCTTCCTATTCAGTAGTTAGTTGCTTTATTTTGGGAGTGAACCCTGAGGAAATAAACTTTTGTTATGAGTCAGAGTCTTACTCTGTCACCCACCATGCCTGGATATTTTTTGATTTTTCTGGAGAGATGAGATCTTACTATATTTCCCAGGCTGGAGATTTTAAAAAAAAATTATGCTTTTTGAGATTTTTCTTTGTTAATCTATAAAGGATTGATAATATGACTGATTAATTTCACCAGCATCAGGTGAAAAATAGTCAATGAAAAAACTACTGTGCATTCAGCTGAAAGACACAACAGCATAATAAGCTTATAATGAGTGCCCCTTTAAAAAATATTTTAAAACTCCCATTTGACATAAATGCACTAAGAAGAAATAACCTTTAAGACAAGAGCCCTTTCATCCTCCTCTAATTCTTGAATAAAAACAGGACACGCTTTATGTATACCACGTATCCTAAGTGAAAGCTGATCAGTAACTCAGAGATGGTGATCTTATCCATGGAAACACAGAGGAGACCACATAACTGTAAGTGAGAAAAGCTGAGCAGGTGGGAATCCTGGAAGTGGCTAGTAACAGGAACCATTCACAAGAAGGTCAGCTTAAGGAAGACCACCCCAGAAGCCACCAGATGATTGGGAAAGTGTTTACTAATGGAATTGATTAAGTAGTCTTTTCCTGTCTTTCATCCACATTGGATTTTCTCTGGTATTTAATTCTTAATCATTTCAGAAGCAGAAAACTGCAGCTGTATTTGAATGTTTGTTCCTTTGTGATATACACACACTAAGTGCCAGATGTAGCAGCTCACAGGCCTTGATTAAGCAAAATAAAAAATTCCACTTAAAACTGCGTAATAAAACCTTTCTGACTTCTGAGGACCCATCTATCCAGCACACAAGGCCAAACAGGACAGTCATTTAGCATTTGTTAAATTAATATTTATTTAGGGGGTATGCAAAGAGTTGAATAAGTTTGAAACTTCAAGTATTAAGTAAACTTACCTAGTAAAGGTGTAAACCATGACACCCTTAAGGGTGGAACAGGAAGGGGAAGATATTTATGGCTTGGTTGCAAAAATATTTTGACAGGAGATTGGACTTTTTAAAAGCCAGGGGTGTGTTAATGATCACAACAACCTTTTACTTCCACAGACTTGAAGCTTCCTCTCTGAATAATTCTTTGCACCTGTAACTATCCTCCACACCAGGAGAAAAAGGCCAAAAATCCCCAAAGAAAGAACAAAAATCCCTGCAGCAAGGCATTTTTGACATTTCATTCACTGGGTTTGTAATCACCTAAAAAGGACGACCAGAACTCAGGACTTTTTGTTTCTGCAGTGAGTGTCACCATGATCACAGATCCACAGAACTATGCACTGGGGCCTTCTTGTCTCTGTTCTGTTGAGTCATGGAAAACACAGTCTCACACCCCAAAGATTGAAACGTGTTTATATTCTATAGAAGTAATACTTGAATGATATATTAAGAGGGATTTATCCTCAGGACAAAATCAAAACAAAAATCTCCAAACTACAGCCAGCTCCACAAGCTAATCTTTTGGGGAAAAACGGTTTTCTTCTTTTCTTACAAGGTCTCTGAATCCACACAGCAAATTAGACCAAGTTCAAAGGCAAAGCCAAAAACATAAAGGAGGGTGGGATGTTCTCAGGAGATAAATGTCAGAGAGACCTGCGATTGTAATGAAGAACTAGATCCAGGAGACCTGTTAAGTCAAAAATGGCTTTGAAAAACTCAGACATTTTACACTTCAAAGAGGATTGTGACATTTGAAAGGTTTTAGATGGGGAGCAAGCAGGGCATTTTCACTTATAACTAAATGGGAGAGAACTTCCGGTAGGAGGGAAACCAGGATAATGCAGAAAGTCTCTGGCTTTGTTGTGTTCAGAGGAGGAGTATGTCAGCCAAGAAGCAAAGAGACTTTTGTGGGGGTAGGGAGAGAAGCCTAAATAGGAGGGTTTGGAACCCTGGAATCAGAGGTCTCAGCATCTAGCTGGAGGTTCTCAGCGTCTGACTCCCTTTTTCATTTGTATATGCAAATATCTGCCCTCCCCCAACACTACAGGCCTTTTTAGGACCACTCTGTGTAAAATAACACACATCTCCATCCCCTAATCCTTTTCTCTCCCCTTTGCTCACAGCAGGGATCATTAACTACCACATTCTATTTTTCTGTTTGTTTTTTTAATTGGATTTTCACTCTGATTCCCAGGCTGAAGTGTAGTGGCATAAATGGCAACTCACTGCGGCCGTGACCTCCTGGGCTCAGTTGATCCTTCTGCCTCAGCCTCCCAGTAGCTGGGACTACAAGTGTGCACTTCCATGCCCAGCTAATTCTTTAATCTTTTGTAGAGATGAGGTCTTGCTACATTGCCCAGTTTGCTCTCAAATTCCTGAGCTCACGAAATCCTCCTGCCTCAGTCTCCCTAAGTGCTGGGATTACAGGCATGAGCTGCCATGACTGGCCTCTATTTTGGTTTATTACCTGTCTTTCTCTGCAAGAAAAGATGTGTTAATGCAAAGGTGCTCTTTCTGGGTTCTTTTGGCTTATCTGGTTTTCTTTCCCTCTATGCTCAGGCCCCATCCTTTCCATAGGCTCTCCATAAACACTTTTGAGGAAGTGAACTGTGGGGGCTTCCATAGTTACTGCAGACCTGTACCTGTGATCATCGTGCTTCTCTACAACATGTCCACTAAAATAGGAGATCTAAGTAGGGACACAGGAAAGGCAGTGAGACAGGGAAGTACTGGGACATAAGCTTCCTCCTATCTTTCCTTTGGAAAGTCTACACAAACTTCAAGTGCCAAGGTTAAGGATCTGTGAGAGTGGAATTCAGTCAATGTGACCACAGAGGGATGTCAAAAGCAGAGCACTGTTTTGTTTTGTGTTCTTTTCCATAAAGAATTAGAAAGTGACCTCCCATATGACCCAGGAATCCCCCTACTGGGAATATACCCAGAGGGACTCAAATCATTCTATGAAAAAGATACCTGCACACACATGCTTATTGCAGCACTATTCACAATAGCAAAAACATGGAACCAACGGTGCCGCCCATCAAAAGTGGACTAGATGAAAAAAAGTGATACATATACACAATATTACACAGTCATAAAGAAGGACAAAATCTTG
>NW_007003291.1:0-648 GCF_000164805.1 Carlito syrichta
CTCCTGGGCTCCGGCCATCTTCCCATCTCATCCTCCCTGAGTGATGAGGAGACAGGCATGAGTTTCCCGGGCATCACTGCCCCCCCCAAAGTTTCGGGAGTCACGTCCTCCCTTTCCCCGTTGTGGCTCCTTGGAGGAGCAAGAAGATCCACCCTGGAGAAAGAAGCAGGCGGCGGTTGAGAGCCCTAGCATGGAAATACCCCTGCACCATGTGCTTCAACCTGGGAGCCTGGAGGGCATCTCCAGCCCCCCTCTCTGGGGTTCCGGGTTGTCAGAATGGAACAAGCTTTGCAGTGCAGTCCTGAGAGGGGAGTGTGTCATCCTGGTGCTCTGGGAGGCTGAGGTGAGAGAATGGCCTGAACACCTGGGTTTAAGACTTTCCCGGGCACCTTGGTGACTTCTTGACAGAAGTCAAAAAATGAGCCGAGCAATGTGGCTCAAGCCTGTTGCTCCAGCCACTCAGGAGGCCATGGCAGTAGGATCTCTGGATCCCAACTGGTGGAGGCAACAGTGACCAATAGCGGGCCCCTGTGCTCCAACCTGGATGAGAGAGTGGGACTCCGACTCAGAATAATAATACCAACCACCACCACAATCACAACCACAGTCCATGTTCACGTGCTCAGACCTGCATTCCTGCCCTTCTGA
>NW_007003292.1:0-841 GCF_000164805.1 Carlito syrichta
GATATCCTGATAATTAAGTTAGTATTTACCTTCACCTAAATGACAGAAATTTTGTTTCTTTAGCAGGTAGTAAGCAGAAAAAGGACAATTTTATTATTATTTTAATATGCTTCCTCTATTAAAAAATTAAGTTTATATGATTACAAAAGTAGAGAATATAATTAAGAAACATATACCCCTTTACTAATGAATATAGAAAAGACCAAAATCTAATTCAATGGCTATTTCTAACAATACACAAAAATGTAGTGTTGAATTTAACTTGTTGGCTTTTTGCAAAGACTTTGTCATGCCTGTGTTCATCAGTGATATTTGTCTCTGGTTTTCTTTGTTTGTTTTTTCTTTGCATGTGTCTGTCTTGTTTTGCTATCAGAGTAGTTCTGGGCTCATATAGTCAGTTGGGAATTATTCCTGTCTCTTCGATTTTGGGGAAGAGTTTGAATTAAACTTATATTTGTTTTTTAACTGCTTGGAAAAATCCAGCTGTGAAGCCATCAGGCCCTAGGTTCTTTTTTTCTCCCTCTCTCTTTTCTTTATCTTGTTTTTTTGCTTTGTTTTGTTTTGTTTTTTGAGTTGGGGTCCCAATCTGTTGCAGGCTGAAGTGCAGTGCGCTAACCATTCTTCTGCTTTGGATCCTTCTGTTTTATTTTACACAAAACTATTTGCTGAGTCAAAGATTGAGTGAATGATGAGTCTTCACTCTTCAAGGGAAAGTCAGTGTGGGCTGATTACCTAAAGAGTTTACAGTCATGAAAATGGATTAGTAATCGCCTGTCCACAAAAAGGCATGAAGGAAGACTTTGGGAGCCAGGTTGATGTCTCATATTTTTGCAAAGGCTTG
>NW_007003293.1:0-732 GCF_000164805.1 Carlito syrichta
CGGACCCTGCAAAATCAATGTTTGTATATCTAACTCTGAATTGTACGCAAGAGATTTTTTTAAAATTAATATAAATAAATAAATAAATAAAAGCTGTAAAATATGCAACTGACATTATTTGTTTCTTATATAAATATTTTTTTAGTATAAAAATGGTTACAATTCAGGGTTGGGCCTAGAAATGTTCATTATGCAGGGATTGATTTTTTAAGAATTGTATAATACTCTAATGATAACTCCTTTTCCTTTTAATACGTTATAATACGTGGTATACTTCTGCCTTCAAAATTGACAACATACATTCTGAATGTTTAATTCTGCCTAAGTTGAAACTTGTTGAGACTCCAGATGTACATCATTCTTAGAAAACTGAACCTTGATATTCAGTATACCTAAGTGCTATTCAGAAGGCAAAATGCATAATAAATCTTAAAAATTATACAAAATAAAACAATATCTTAATTTAATACAGCTTTCCCCATTCTAAAAAATTGTGTACATTTTCTTGGTAAACTCTGTATTTTCTGCTTGTTAATTTTGATTAAATGTTACAGATGTGCAATCCTTAAAGAAACCTTTCCCTTATATATCTGAAGGAAATATAAAATTACATTCCCTTTATATTTTAACGCAATTTATATTTTTAAAAGAGTATTTCCTGTGAATCCCCTAGTATGTTTCCTACCTAAGACATACTGCTGTACTCTGAAACAAAGTATTCGAATAATCTGA
>NW_007003294.1:0-802 GCF_000164805.1 Carlito syrichta
ATCCAAAGACTAGCCGGGTGTAGTAGTGGAGGCCTGTGGTTACAGCCACTAGAGGGGTTGAAGCAAGAGGGTTGCCTGAGCCGGGCAGATGGAGTCCACAGTGGTCTTAAGTGTGCCGCTGCACTCTGGTCTGGGAGACAGCATGGGATTTACACTCCAAATAATAATCACCATCACCACCCCTGCTACTCAGCGTGAGGAGTCACCTTCAGGGAAGGGAGATGAAAAGGCACTTTCCAGCCTGTTCACGGGAGATTTCAACGGAGCCACTGGGCACGTCCATCCCAGCCTTTGGCTATGTGCCCCAGAAGGCACGCCTCCACCATCCACACTCATACCTCACAGAAAAGACGTGTGTGAGCTCACAGAACAGACGGCCCCAAGCTAGGGTGACCATTGGGTGACAGAGCGATCAATGCGGTCCTGCATTGCCTCCACCAACCCAGGTTCCAGTCACCCTGTCTGCCATATCTGCATGGAGGGAAGGCCCCTTCCTCTCATGATTTCTCCAATGCACCCCACTGACGTGGACCTTCCCTGGGTGCCATGAATGCCCATCATGATGCACATAGAGGGGTCTTTTTGTCACCAGAATCTCTGTCACGAGGCTGGGGTGTGGTGGCATGATCGTGGCTCCTTGGACCTCAACATGCGTGACTCAGGCAGTCCTCCTGCCACGGCTCCAAAGCAATCGGGACTCTGGGGGCCACCACACCTGACTCGCTTTTGGGGACCTCTCACCGAGATGAGGTCTGGCCATATCACCTGGGCTGGATTCAATCCCTGGTCTCAGGCAGCCTCC
>NW_007003295.1:0-304 GCF_000164805.1 Carlito syrichta
TGTATCTGACTTGACTACAGTTAAAGCAAGACTGTAATGAGATTTTTTTTGTTTATTATTTATATATTTTTACTTATATTATTTATGTATTATTTATATATTGTTTTTATATATAGTTTGTATTGTTTATATTTATATTATTGATATTATTTATATATTACTTATATATTTTGTTGATATATTTATATTACTTATATATTGTTTATATTGCTTATATATGTTGTTTATATTATTTATATTATTTCTATCACTTACATATTATTTATATATTTTCGTTTATAATTGTTTGAGTTTTTTGTATTTT
>NW_007003296.1:0-761 GCF_000164805.1 Carlito syrichta
AGTTAGGGAGTGGTGCTGTTGGAAGTCTAGACACAAATGTTCTGGGTCTTAGGGACCTGAGAGTTATTTCAGGGAGTATCAGATAAAGGGGATACCACAAGTGGCAGCAAAAAAGAAAAAAATGATAATAAAGCTAAAATCACCAGGGGACAAAAAGTCATAAAAAGGAGGAATAAGAGGAGGATGTCTGGACACTTAGCACCCAGGCCAAAGTGGAGCTGAAGTCAAGAAGCCTGTCAAGAGAAAAAGGGAGTTTGAGCAGAAAATAGTATTGGATGCCAGACTGGGGAAAGTGTGAGAATGTAGGATGGGTTGGGAGTGCTGCCTAGAGACTGGGTATAGCATAGGAAGACCAATGTTTAACAGAAGCTGGCACCCAGCAGGGACAGCTCTAGGCAGTTTGCTCTGAAACAGGAATCTGAGTGGGCAGTGGCAGTACCTTGTGGTTGAGAGGTAGCATGGATGAGAGGTAGCATGGAGGAGCCAAACCTCACCGATGTCCTCTAAAATAGCCTCCACCCAAACTTGCCAGTTAGCTAGAACCAAGAAGATGTGGTAGTCAGAAAAATGACCTAGCCCCCAGCAGAACCTGAATAGGAACCTGGGCTCTAGAAAAGGGAGGAGGATGTTGTGGCCCCAAAATGCCTGAGAGATGTGGGGGAGAGTGTGCAGTCCCAAGAATAATGAGCACAAGTTAGCTGGAGGGCATGGAGGCCCTAAAGAACTTGACCACAGACTGCTTCCTCCATGGAAAACCAGTC
>NW_007003297.1:0-867 GCF_000164805.1 Carlito syrichta
ATCCCAAGGTTCCCTGGCAGGGTTCCTGCTGGCTCTCCTCTCTGAGGTGAGAAATGTTCCCCTCCAACTCGGCACCAAGGACCTTCCTCCAGGAAAGTCCAGGAACACATCTCTCACCCAGGGACATTGCTTCCCACCCAATACCATTTTTCCTGGCTCTAAATCCAGTTGCCCTGTAAACACAATACACCCAGATGAGAATCTTTGTACTATTCTCATGTTTTGGGAGACACGGTCTGGCTCTGTGTCCCAGGCTGGGGACTGGGGACACAAAAACCATACACCACCATCCCTGAAATTGTGGGCTCTGATGATCCTCCCTTCCCAGCCTCTGGAGTGGCTTGGAAAATGGGCACCTCGACCCCAGATCCCCCGTTTGGATGGATGCAGAGATGGGGTCTCCCTGACCCGGGTTGACCTTGGGCTCATGGGCTCAAGTCATCTTCCCGCCTTGAATGCTCAGAGTGCTGGGAGTCAAGACATTGGTCGACGGACCAGATTTTCTGGTTCGTTTTTGTTGATGGATCGAGTCTTAGCTCAGCAGCTCAGATTCATCATCCCAGTGCTTTGGGAGGCCAAGGCCAGTGACCGGGCTGAGCTGGCAGGTGAATACAAGCTCTGGAATCTCATCAAGACCCCATCTCTACCTTCAATTCCTAATGAGCCTGGTGTGGTGGCATGAACTTGTCATTCCGGTTCCTCGGAGCGCCTTGTAAAGGCATGCCAAAGTCCGTTGGGGTGAGACTGCAGTGGTCGAGAGTGAGCCTCCACTTTCCAGCCTTTGCCATGGAGTAAGACTCTGACTCAAAGAAATAAAGGAAAAAAAGACAACATCCATTTGTGTATGGAGTTGGGATCACTGTGAAA
>NW_007003298.1:0-631 GCF_000164805.1 Carlito syrichta
GTGTGTGTGTGTGTGTGTGTGTTTTTTTGAGTTGGAGTCTCTCTCGGTCGCCCAGACTGGAGTGCAGTGGCCTCTCCCGGCCACTGCAGCCTCGACCTGCTGGGCTCTGGTCATCCTTCCACCTCAGCCTTCCAAGTAGCCGGAACTACAGGCACGCCTACCACGCCTGGCTAGTTTTTGATTTATTGTAGAGACGAGGTCTTGCCAAGTTGCCCGGGTGGGTCTCGAACCCACGGGCTCAGGCATCCCTCTTGCCTCAGCCTCCCAAAGTGCTGGGATTACAGGCTGAGCCACCGAGCCCGGCCGAGTGCTGCAGTTTTAAACAGAGAAGAAAGAATACAAACACGAATGGTTTGCTATGATTAAATTTATCACAACACTAGGTCAAGTAGATAAGTTCACTTCCATCTGTATAGATACTAGAAAGACATTTGTGAAATTCAAAATCCACTCCTGGTTTTTGCTAATTCAAAGTGAACCAGAGATAAAAAGCGTAATTCTATAACATGGTAAAACAAATTCCATCTGAAACCAACAGCCACACATAGTTAATGAAACATGAGCATCATTTCTTTTTGTATCAGGAACAGCACAAGGATATACCAACAAATCATCTCTGATACAATGATCA
>NW_007003299.1:0-823 GCF_000164805.1 Carlito syrichta
CAGGTAGGAATTGGGGTTTTTGGTTTGGAATATTTCACATTTTGGGGAGGTCTTGTTAAGGGGAACCATGAATCTTGCATTCCAGATCCAAAAGAACCTAATGGACTATTTCTCTTGATATCCACAAAACTGAAATTCTCGGTCATCAGAAATTGTGTTGGCATCCTGCAGTGTGAAGCAGGAAGCTGGGTAATGAAGGTCATCATGTACAGGATACTACACGTCATACTGCTAAGGAAGTATAAGGAATCTTCCTTATTTGAGTCCTCAATCATAAAATCTACAAGCCGTCTTCCTAAGATGTAACCACGAATCAGGTTTTTGAAGTAGGAATCTGGGTAATGGGAGTCCTCACATAAAGGAAACTTCACTGCCTATTACTAAGTAAGAATAAGGAATCTGTGTTACTCGGGACCTCAATCCCAAAAATGCTTAAGGTCATCTTGCTATGGGCTAAATACGAATCATGGTGTTTTTGAGCATGAATCTGAAAAATGGAGTCCTTATTTAGAAGCAACTACATGATCTTTTGCCTTGAATTAATAAGGAATCTGGGTTACACGAGTCCTCAGTCCCAAAAATCTACAGAGCATCTTGGAATGTTCAAAAAAGAATCAGAGTTTTGAAGCAGGATGTGTCTAATGAGAGTCCTAATATACAGGAAAATACACCGCCCCTTGACAAGGGTGAAAAAGAATCGGGGTTATAGCAGTCCTCAGTCCTTAAAATCAACAGGCCATCTGCTGTGGGATAAACAAGAATCAGGGTTTAGAAGATGGATATAGGCAATAGCAGTCCTCATATGCAAAATCTGCATGATCTC
>NW_007003300.1:0-720 GCF_000164805.1 Carlito syrichta
AATGTCAGACTGGAACTGAGGTGGGCGCACAGCCCTGGGGTGACCTAAATCTGATAGCCAGTGGTTCCATGGGCCACCTAAAATCAAGATCAGCCTCATTTAACCCTGTTAAAGGGAGAAGGGAAGAATAGCCAGGGAGAGTGTCTCTCAGCTAATTGAGAGCAGGACCTTTTTCAAAGAGTCAGAAATGTGATCAATCATTCAAGGTAGTCTTTTTCTAAAAAAAAAAAGCAGCAACTTTATTTTATTCTAACAATGACGCTTCTGTACAGTTGGTAGAAGTGCAAACTAGTCCAACCTCTGTGAAAAATAGCGTGGCAATTTACTTATTTAATTTTTATCTCTTTGTCTTTTTATTTATTTTATTTTGCTTTTTAATTTTAAAGAGGTGGGGTACACTTCAGGATTAGGTATGCAAGTGGACATCATACAGATCCAGTTTGGGCCTCCCTTTGGTCCCCACTTTGCCTGGTTTGAGATCAGGTACCCTTATTGATGTTGTGTCTCCCTCCACCCACCTCACCCCCAGGCAGTATCCCACTACTGCCAATCCCTTTCTTACTGTATTATAGTAAAAAATGTTCAGGGTCTGCTTATGAGTGAGAACATGCGGTACTCTGTTCTTCGTTTCTGTGATCGATCACTTTGTTTTTGATGATAAACTCTAAATCTATCCGAGTTGCTGCAAAGTCCATATGGTTGTCCTTCTTTATGGCTGTG
>NW_007003301.1:0-1008 GCF_000164805.1 Carlito syrichta
TAGTTGACTAACTGGTAAGGTCTGCTGGTTGAGTCATCTATCTAGCTAGTTAAGCAAACGGGTTGAGTCAGCTGGTTGAGTAGGCTAGCTAGCTAGTTAGCTAATGCGTTAAGTCAGCTGCATGAGTCAGCTAGCTAGCTAGTTAGCTAATGAGTTTAGTCAGCTGCTTGAACCACCTAGGAAGCTTGTTAGCTAGAGTTATGTTGGATGATAAAGTCAGCTAGCTAGCAAGTTAGTTAATGGGTAAGCTATCTAGTTAGCTAGCAGGTAAATCAGCTATCTAGCTACACATCTATTTAAATCAGCTTGTTAGCTAGGTAGCTAACTAGTTAGTTAACTGTTTAAATCAGCTGGTAACTAGGTAGCTAGCTAGTTAGCCAACTATTTAAGTCAACTGTCTTGCTAGGGAGCTAGCTAGTTATTTCAGCTAATTAAATCAGATAGCTGGCCAACTGGGTAGCTAGGTAGCAAGGTAGTTAAGTCAGTGGCTACCCACCTGTCTAACTGGTTAATTCAGCTAGATAAGAGAGCTGGCTAGCCAACTGGCAAGGTAGGTAGCTAGCTAGTTAAGTCAGCTAGATAGCTACCTGGCTAGATAGTGATGTCTCCGAGTTAAGTAAGCTTGCTAGCCAACTGGCTAGCTAGTTAAGTCAGATAGTTTAGTCAACTGTCTAGCCAGCTGGCTTGGAAGGTAGCTAACTAAATAAACTTGTTTGCTAGCTAGTTATGTCAGCTCGATAGCCAGCTAGCTATTCAGCTAGGTAGTTAAGACAGCTAGCAAACCAGCTAGTTACTTGGCTAACTAGTCGGCTAAAAACTCAGCTACCTGGTCATCTAACTAGTAGGCTCGCACGCTTTCCATCAGGTCAACTAAATATTCGGCTCACTCGCCTGCCAACCGGTCAGCAAACTATTCAGCTTGCTCGCCAGCGAAACAGATCAACTAACTTGTCAACTCTCTCACAGGCCAACAGTTCAGTGAACTAGTTGGCTTGCTCGCCAGCTGAC
>NW_007003302.1:0-791 GCF_000164805.1 Carlito syrichta
TCACACTCAGTTTTCCATAACAAAAAGTTGCTGCCAGGATTTCGTTACCTGTTCCCAATCATAAGGAGTCATCCAGTTATGTGTAACAGTATCTAGTAATGTAACAGTGTAAGGAGCCAAAGGACCATACTGAGCACAAGCCGATTTTAGATCTTTTAGAATTTTATATGGTGATGGTTCCCAAGCAGGGATTTCATCTCCATTAAGCTCTTGGCTATACATTACAGGGAAGCAAAGAGAAAAATCCAAAGTGCCTTCCTTCGCTGCCTGTCACCTGGCAGCCTGAATTCCTGAAAGCCGATTTCTGGACAATGGAAAGCGCCCTGAGCCAACATAAGGTGTAGGTTTAGACTCCTTCCTATAAGGACACATCAGAAGTTGGCTGTCTGGGACTGGGTTATCTGGATATTTCAGTCCATGGTATTTACTAGCCTCATCTTCCAAACTGAGGTTAACGACAGTTAACTGACAGTTAACGACAGTTAACTGACAGTTAACGACAGTTAACTGAGGTTAACGACAGTTCCTTCTCCTCTGCACCATCAGGGAGTTTATCAGGTAATTTTGCAGCATTATGCTGCGGGTCTAAGGCATCCTTAACTATATTCCATAAAGCACAAGTATCCGTGGGCACCTTTTCCGGGCCGTGCAAGGTATAGTAAAGTTTTAACTCTTCCCCAACTTTATTCCATATAGCCAAATCGATTGTGCCCTCCTCAGAAACCAAGGGCACTGTTCTTGCACAAAATGAAGAAAACGAGATAATTGTGTAGAGGAAACTTTAATTCCTC
>NW_007003303.1:0-730 GCF_000164805.1 Carlito syrichta
TACAATCTCCTCAAATGCTGATTTAAACACATATTTCTGGATTCTACTTCTGGCCTAAAGTCCCTGTAATAAACTATCTCTCTCTCTCTCTCTCTCTCTCTCTCTCTCTCTCTCTCTCTCTCTGTCTCTCTCCCTCTCTTTTCCATTTTCTCTTCAAATAAAAATTTCAAGATAATTTTTATGCACATAAAGTATGAAAACACTTACAAATTTCTTAAGTTCTTAAATTATATGTTTTATAAAAAACAAATCCCCTGTTTTTAACTATGGAAAAAAGAGAACTTCATAAATTGATTACAAAATAAAACAAAATAAAATAGGTATTATCAAAGTGTGTAGACACTCAAAATGTAGAAATTATATCTAGTTTTTCTCTAGGAAGTATGTGGAAGGGAATGATAAAATTCTGGTGACAAATATTTCAGAATCAGAATTTAAACTGTCCTTTTATATTCTTATAATTTATATAGAACTTATTAAAGTATTTATTTGCATGTTCTTATAGATTTAAAAAAATTAGAGGTTAAAATCACTCAAGTTCATATGCTCTTTTACTCATATGAGTCAGTGACAAAATTTAATTTAATAATGAAACTACTCAATTCAAGTATTGCTTTCTTATTTCACTAAACAAAATAAGTGAATGGTATATTTACAACTTTTTGTTCTTACTATAGTGTAATATGAATGGAGGAAAAAATGAGAGGTATTTCGAGTATATGTGTGTGTG
>NW_007003304.1:0-1118 GCF_000164805.1 Carlito syrichta
CCCAGTAACTACATCTCCACTGTAACAAGGTCCCCAGTGACTGACCCTCCTCTGCGATGTGTGTCTCTGTGACTGGCCCTACTCTGAAAATTCAAGTCACAGTTCCTCCTATGTGATCTGTGTCCCAGTGACTAACTTTACTTTGTCATCTCTGACCCAGTGCCTAGGTCTTTTACATAATCTCTGCCTCAGTGATTAGCCCTCCTCCATTATGGAGCACTAGTGACTTACCCTCCTTTGGTAAAGTGACTGTGCCTCCTCAATCATTTTTGCCAAAGTGACTGGCCTTACTCCGTAATGTGTATCTTAGTGACTAGACCTCCACTGCAATGGTTGTTCCACTGTTGGGCCTTCATCATAATGGGTGCCTCAGTGAAAATCCTTCCTTTGTGATAGTGTATGAATTACTGGCCCTTTTCAGTGATGGGTGCCAATGTGACTAGCTCTCCACTGTAATGAGTGGTCTCAGTAATTGGGCCTCCTCCATAATGGGTGCCCCCAGTGTCTGGGACTCATCTGTGGTTGGTTCACCAGTGACTGATTGTCGGTGACCTGCACTGACCAGGGGGGGGGTTAGGACCGCACCGGTGAATCAGAACGGAGAGAAGAAACCACACGGAGGCAGCTCTTCTGGGAACAGTCTGGCCAAGACTGAAGCCAATTTTATTCAAACCTTTTCCAACTTATATACCATTTTCTATAATCTCCAGCAGTGTGACAATTACTTGCTGGGGGCGTACAAGTTCATTGATGTGTAACACGCTTTACAAATCATGTACCGTCACAAGACTTTCAGGTTCCCAGTGAACAATTACAATTCCATGATGTATGAATCACAGGTGCACAATTTCAATACAGATTGTTCAAAATGTTCTCCACAATGTTCAATAAATCATTCATATTATACTCTAAGTTCTAAACCCTGATTAAAAAACTTTCCAAGTTAACTCTAAGGTCAATCCAATTTTACTAACCTTTAATCTTTTTGACGATTAATATTATTAACTTAACACTATACTATAATCTATAAGTTTACTTAAATGACTTAATTTTATTACCTTAATTTTATACTATTTATTTTTATAATTCTTATAACCTACTACATTTCTATACTGCCC
>NW_007003305.1:0-779 GCF_000164805.1 Carlito syrichta
CGTTCGTGCATTCCATGATTCCTCGTTACCGTTAAAAGTACTTAGTAAACATTTGGCAAGTGTACAACATTTGTCCCGTCTCAAAATAAAAAGAGACACGGAAAGGGAAGTTTTAAAGGGTTCACCTTAAGATCAGAGTTACATCCTAATATGGCACGTAGATTCTTTTTGTCCTGGAATCTGCCGTTAGTTGTTCTGAAGAACCTAACGGACTTGGAGTGCCCAATACCCTTTTCAACTTTTTAGAGGACCAGAATGTTGCTGGAGTCCTGAAATGACGGATTCATAATATCCGAATGCTAAATTGCTGTGAAACATTTGGGGAGCTCAAAGATCTCTTTCTTATTTGTCCCATAGCAGACAACCTGGGAATTTTTTGGATTGAGGACGCGTACAACAATGATTCTTTATTCGTACATAGTTGGAGGCCATGTAGTGTCCTGTATGTGAGGACTCTCTTTCCCTTGACTCCTGTTTTGAAACCCTGATTCTTGTTTAACCCTTAGTAAGAAGTCATGTAGATTTTTTGATAGAGAAACCGTGGAAAACAGATTTCTTCCTTTTATTAGCAAGAGGCCATGTAGTTTCCTGTATATGAGGATTGCTATTACCCATATTCATGTCTCGAATCCCTGATTCTTCTTTAGCCATCAGCAAGATGCCCTGTAGGTTTTCAGGCTGAGGCCTCGTATAACCCAGATTCCTTATTTTATTACAGCCGTGTAGTTACCTGTATATGAGTACTCCTGTACACAGATACATGCGTCGAAAGCTTGATT
>NW_007003306.1:0-321 GCF_000164805.1 Carlito syrichta
GGATCCAGGACCCGAGAGCGCCAGGTCCTCTGGGAGGCGAGGGATCCCCACCCCCAATCTCACCGGTGGTGCCCATGGCCCACTCAGGGCGGGACCAGGCCGTACACCCCATCCCCGAGCCCAGGAGTGGGAGGGGGCGGGTGCTCTCCCCAACCCTTCCCATTACACCTGAGTCGTGGTGGCGGCGAAGGTGGCTCCTGGGCTTGGTCAGGGCTAGGCTGGGTGCCTCCCAGGTTCTAGCGGCCCAGTCAGTTGCACGCGGGTGTCGGCTCTCCCGGGGGCTCAGACCTGCTCCCAACTCGCCGAGCAGGTGAGGTGGCG
>NW_007003307.1:0-762 GCF_000164805.1 Carlito syrichta
TCACCTTCAGTCCCACACATGGCAGGATATTGCAGCCCCCAGCTGCTGCTGCTCCACTATAGGTGACTCCTGCCCACACAGGAGTCTTGGGTCTTGGCTCCCTCCCTGGCTATATTGTCTTGCCCAGCACCCAGTACCAAGCCGCCGGTCACCCAGGGAGGCTCTGGGCACCTGCCCCTCAGAGATACCGGCCCCATTTCTGGCTTAAATACCCTGTGAGGGGCCCAGGGCCACTCCCACCACTCACCACCTACCCTCTGGAGCTTTGGAGCTCTGGAGCTCTGGGCCCACCCTGGCTGAGGCACTCAGTGCTTGACCCCATGCTTGTGTAAAGGAATAGCATATCTTAAGGAGGTGCTGATTGGAGGCTCTCAGCTCCAGAGGAGGGAACTCCTGACCCCTTCCTCCACCCCAGCCTGCTGGTGGCACCCCGGATCCAGCGCCCAGCTGTGCAGTTGATCCCCGGTGCCTCCCACACCACCACAGTCCACCACAGTGGATCAAACAGGGACCCAGATGAGCAGAGAGAAAAGGTCCACGAAAGTGAAGCTGCCACCTCAGTCATTCTCCAGGCAGAAATTTGCATTGCCTCGCCCACCTATCAGCAGCCTCCACCTTGGTTCCTAAAGGTAACGTCACTAAACAGGAGATAAAACCCCTCCCCTACACTGAATCAGACAAAGGCAACTAAGCGACGCGGACCTCCCAGGCAGCAGCTAAAAAAATCCCCAACTGTGAGTAATCTAGCTGCCTGTGATGAAA
>NW_007003308.1:0-726 GCF_000164805.1 Carlito syrichta
CTCGCAGCATCTTGGATGGGATTTAGAGTCTATCATACCCAGTGATCTATCACAGAAACAAAGAACAGAGTACCATACATTCTCACCTATAAGCAGACCTTGAATAATTATCATAATACTATAAGAAAGAGATTGGCAGTAGTGGGAAACTGCCAGGGAGGGGAGGTGGAATTGGCAGTTGAGGGAAACTGAGGGGAGGGAGGGGCACACCTCATCAACAAGGGTACCTGCATAATGAACATTTGTATACCTACCGCTGAATTGTACCCCACATCTTTAAAAGAAAAAAAAAAGAAAAAGAAAAAAAACTTTAAAAACCCACATCTTCTTGCCTGTGTCCACTGGCTGGTCATGACGGGCCAAAGATGGTAAAACATCTTTGCCATCCATGACTCTCTCCAAACTTGTGTTCTTATCTATACAATGGTAGTAATAATAATAATATCTACCCCATGGGTTATTGTGGGCATTCAATAATACATAAGCTGTAAATGAATGATATCATGGGTGGAGGCCTGTTGGTTACAATAACTCTAAAATATTAACTATTGTTACTCTTCTTTTTTAACAATTCACTCTTCATAAATGCATGCAGCTAGGGATTGTGTCATATTTTTAGCAGCCCTGATCACAACAAGAATAAGATAAAATACCTGGATTTGCTTTCATGAGAACGACCCTCAAATCTGCTCTCCCCCCTCGTGAGTTTGGGCAACTGAGTTTTGG
>NW_007003309.1:0-694 GCF_000164805.1 Carlito syrichta
CAGAGCTTCGGACGTGACTTTGTCCTCTGCAGAATTCCTGGGGCTGCTTGTTTTTGAAATAAAAATCAGAAACACGAGTCTACTGGAAGATTCAGGGAAATGGCCACGAGGGGGCAGTCAAAGGTCATGACAAAGGAAATAAGCACATGTAAAAAGTTCGTATTGTGCTTTTGCTGATGCTACAGCAAACAAAACAGGAAAGAAGTGCTTAGATGGGAGAAAACTGTTCTAGCCCCGTAAACAAATGACGCTGACGTGAGCGCAGCAAGAAAGTCTTTTTCCATGATGCAACCTCCCATCCCCATCACAAACCCAACTGTCTAAACTGTACACATTACCCTCTGAATTGCAGGAATTTCAGATTTGCTGTCTAAATATGGGACCCACAACTTTCTCCTCCTTCGTTTCCCCACAACCTTATCTTGTTGAAAAGTCTCTCCAACAGCTGGGTGCAGTGGCTCGCTCCTGTAATTCTAGCACTTTGAGAGGTGGAGGCAAGAGGATTAAAAAAAAAAAAAAAAGTCTCCCCCAACATACACTCCACAACTTTAAAATAAAGAATAAATAAATGTTTCCCCTAAAATTCTAAAAAACGAAATGGTTCTTAACTTGATCTCATGAATGCCTCTCCTGCATACCTTTTCTTTTTTCTTTTTTTTTTTCTTTTTCTTTTTGAGTTGGAGTCTTACTCCGT
>NW_007003311.1:0-692 GCF_000164805.1 Carlito syrichta
TCCTTCTGCCCTCAGTCCTTCCCCCCACCCCCCCCCACATGTAAGGGTTCCCCAAGCACGGCACCGTTCAGCCCCAACTCCCCCAATAGCTGCCCCCACTTGAGTGTGTGAGTTCCTGAGGCTCCCTGGCAGGGTTCCTGCCAGCTCTCTTCTTTGACGTGAGAAATGTGCCCCAATTAGACAGTCCCCCTGACTCAGCAATGAGGACCTTCCATAAAGAAATGCTGGAGACACATCCCTCACCTGGGGACATTTATTCACCCCCAGAACCATTTTATCTGGCTCTAAAGCCTTTCATCATTTGAATACACCAGGCGCAGTTGAGAATCTGTGTATGATTCTGATGTTTCTAGGAGTCAGGGACTGGCTCTGTGGCAACTGCTGGGGCCCGGGCCATGACCCTCATTTTTCACCAGCTTTGAAATTGTGGGCTCTGGTGATTCTCCTGCATCAGCCTCTGGAGTGGCCAGGGCAATGGGCATGACGACCCCAGACCACCTGTTGGGTGGGTGCAGAGACAAGGTCTCCCTGCGTGACCCTGGGTGGCTTGAACTCCTGGTCCCTAGCCATCCTCCTGCCTTGGCCTTCCAGAGCACTGGGAATCCAGGCATGGGCTGCCGGTTCCAGCCTTGTGGTTCATTTTCATGAAGGATAGAGCCCATGCTTGGGGCTTAGCCTCATCATCACAGCAA
>NW_007003312.1:0-1005 GCF_000164805.1 Carlito syrichta
TACGGCAGCACCTGTCACTGATGAGTCCAGTCACTGGGCCACCCATAAAAATGGAGGACCAGTCACTGGAGAACCCATCACAGAGGAGGCCAGTCTCTGGTGTATCGATCACAGATGAGGGTCATTCATTGCAGCTCCAATTGCATAGGAGAATAAGTAATTGGATCTACAATTACAGAGGAGGCCCAGTAACCGAGGTACCCCCACAGAGCAGAGTCTGTTCACTGAGGATCCCATCACAGAGGAGAGCCAGTCACAGGGACAGTGTTCACAGATGTTGCCCCGTCAGTGAGGCTTTCATCATAGAGAAGGGCCAGTCACTGGTGCACGCATCACAGAGAAGGCACACTCATAGAGGCACCCACAGCAGAGGAGGTCTAGTCACTGGGACACTCACACAGAGGGTTTGTCACTGAGCCACCGATAACAGAGGAAGTTCAATCAATGGTTCATCCATTTCGGAGGATGTCCAGTCACTGGGAGAATAATCACAAAAAGTGTCCTGTCACTGGGCACTCATCAATTGGAGTGCCAGTCACTGGGAAAAAAAAAAAAAAAAAAAAAACTTCTGTCATAAGGGCACCAATCAGTAAGAAGGACAATTCACTGGGACATCTATCACAAAGGAGGACTTGTCACTGGGGATTCATTTAGAGGAGACTCAGTTACTGGGACACACTTTGTAGAGGAGATCTAGTCACTAAGGCATCCGTTAAGGAGGAGTCTCAGTCACTGGGGCACAAATTCCTAGGCTGCACAGCCACTGGCGTACCCAGAATGGAGAAAGATTATTCACTGAGGCAGCCATTATATAGAAGACCAAGTCACTGGGGCAGTGATCACAGAGGAACATTACTAACTGGGGTGCCCATCAGAGAAGAGGGTCAGTCACTATGACATTTTTCAGAAAGGAGAAGCAGTACTGGACTCCCATTACAAGGAGGTCAAGTGACTGGGGTATCTAACACAGAGGAGAGCTAGTCATAAGGATACACAGAACAAGGG
>NW_007003313.1:0-701 GCF_000164805.1 Carlito syrichta
CGAGCCCTCAAGCCTGGGCTCCACACCCCTCTTGGGGCCCCACTGTGAGGCCCACTCACTTCTGACAACCCAGGACCCAGGAGAGTGCAGCTGAAGTCCCCCACTGAGCCCTCCCCAGGTGGAGTGCTTGGCACTGGGGCGTGTCTCCACTGGCCGCCAACCCCACTGTCCTACTTGTTTCCCAGGGTCGACCTGCTCAATCCTCCCAAGGACTGCCTTGGGGAAAGGGAGGGCATGACCCTCAAACAATCTGGTAGAGGGACGGCCTGGAAACTCACACGTTTCTCTTCTGAACTCAGGCAGGACGAGACGGGAAGATGGCCAGAGACTGGGAGCTCGAGACCAAGCTGGACAACTTAGCAAGCCCCCACCACAACCCCAAGCAAAACCCAAAAACCTTAGATGAGGGCAGGCCTCGGGGGAGAGATTGCCTCCAGCCCAGAGTTCAAGACCAGACAGGAAGACCAAGATGTCAAACAATGGAAAGCCTGTGATCCCAGCACATTGGGAGGCCCCAGCCAAGAGAATGTCCTGAGTTGGGCGGTTTGAAAGCAGTCTGGGCAACCTAGTGAGGAAGGAAAAGAAAGAAGGTAAGAAAGAAAGAAAGAAAGAAAGAAGAACCCATTTTCCTCCAAAACTTCTGCCCTCAGTCCTTCCTCCCCTCATGTGAGAGTAGCCCAAGCTTGACACCTTCCAGCCCC
>NW_007003314.1:0-865 GCF_000164805.1 Carlito syrichta
CTTTATGATTATTTCAGTAATGTATAGACATAATAGTTTCCAATTAATTTGTAATTCATTATTTAACAGTCAAGACTTTCTCCCACATGTCCATTGAATATTCATCAAGATTGGAAAATCTGTACTAAGCTAGTACTACCATTTAACTCCCAGTTCCCTTTCCAGTTTTATTAATGTCCCAATAATTGAATAACCTTATTCAAGATCTTACATAGAATTTAGTTATGGTAGTTCTGTAGTCTCATTCATTCCAAGGTAGTTGTTTGAATTTCGAAGATTATAGGACATTTATTTGTTAGAATATTCATTAACTTTGGTTTATCTGGTATTTCCTCATAATTATGTTTTAGACTTATTTCATGCATTTTTTGAAAGGTATACCATAAAATGATATTGTGTTCTCATTGTAATCTCTTAGGTGTTCATGTTATTGGGTTTTTTCCTGCTTTCTGTGGTAAACACACATTTTTTCCCTTCTTGTGAAAAGAGTTCACCATCTATTTGTTTGTCTATATATATATAAAATGTATATGCAATAGATGCAAAAATACATATAAATTAATATATACTTTATGTTATGTTTTTATATTATTATTATTTGCATAATATTAATATTCTCTATTTTGTGATGTTTTCAGTTTTAAACAAAATCCTCCTGACTGACAGACTATCTCTCTTTAGGCTAGTCAATTCTTAAAGATTGCTAAGAACCCAGCCAGAAGCCTTTGATGTGTACACTAGTCAAGCCAGGAATATCTCTATTATCTGACCTGTGCACCTCAGGGCACAATATGTCTTTTCCTAATGATGTCAGATCAGGGGGCAGGCAACGAGAATCTACACCTATAGCTCAAAGCCTTCTAAA
>NW_007003315.1:0-660 GCF_000164805.1 Carlito syrichta
CGAACATCTGGTTGATCTTCTGAGAATGAAACAGGAATCTCGGACACTATGTCCCCAGAAAGTTTCTACTCATGTTACCATTGTGGATCAAGGAAAATCAGTTTGCATGTGACCAGCAAACTTCTGGGCAGTTGTTAATTTTTCCCTTGCTTAAGGTTGTTCTCATACCTAGAAGCCTACAGGTATTTTCTAAATGCTAATCAGTAATTTGGAGTCCCAGTCCCCACACTTTTCAGAACTAATCCTTATATACGTACCACAAATCTGTCATTACCAATTCTCAGGAACCGGCTACTCCTCTTCTTATTTGTAACAGAGAATCTGGCCATCTACTCGGCTTTTTTTGCTGGAGGCTGTAAGGCCAGATTTCACAACCAAGGAATCATGTCGCCATTTTTCGTGTATTTTCTGACTTCAGGTTTACCTCCTAATCCAGAAACTTCTACTGGAAATTTAGATTGATATTCGTAACTTGGGATTAGGCGCTCCCAAATATTTTGGACGTATTTTTATAGGGGATCCAGTAATCTTGGATTCCAGGGCCCTTCTGACCTTATAAGCTTATGATTATTGGTGTATAAGAGTTTGTACATCCACGACGCCGGGTAACTTCCGGGAGTCTTACTGAGAACAAAAAGAATCTGGGTTATGGGGGTCGCC
>NW_007003316.1:0-950 GCF_000164805.1 Carlito syrichta
CTCAGGTTTTACAGCTATTTGGTATGTGGATAATATGAATCAATCATTTCTGAACTCTAGCAACACTCTGGTACTCTTGATAGTTGTGAACGGCAATCTGTCACTACAAATCCATTTAGATACTCAGAAACTCTGACTCCAGATACAGGACACAAGTGATTCTCTCAGATTTTTTTTTTTTATGTAAGCCCTGACTTCAATGTTACGTCGTACTCCAGAAACTTCAATGGCTCTACTGTTCGTTATTAGGACTTTGGGTTTAGGTGTTCCATTTTTTTTAGGTGGTATTCTTGTGAGGAAACCAGGAATCTTAGATTCCACATCCTCATGCATATTCTTGTCATCTTTCTATGGGTATACATGATTCTGGATTTCCAGGCCAACAGGAAACATCTCGTCCTGTTGCTTAGAACGAAATAGGAATGTGGGTCACAGTGTCTCTTGAAAGTTTCTACATGCTTTAGTAAAGAGGAACCAGGAAACTCGGTTTCCATGTAACTTGCAAACATCTAGGTATTTGCTAAATTATCCGTGGCTTAAGGCAAAGTTCATACGTAGGAATAGACAGGGACTTTAGGAAATGCTAATCAAGATTCTGGGAATCCTGGTTCTCATATTATTCAGAGCAAGGTCTTATATGCATACCACAAATCGGGCATTGCCGATCCCCAGGAAGCAGTCGCTCCTCTTTATACTTGTAACTGAGAATCTGGCCTCCTGGTCAGCTTGTTTCACAGGGTCCTGTAAGGCCTGATTCCACAATCCACACAATCATCTGACATTTGTTAATGTGTTGACTGACTTCAGGTTTACCTCGTAGTCCAGAAACTACTAATGGACATTCATTTTTGCATTAAGAATGTGGGAATAGGGGTTCCCAAATATTTAGAATGTATTATTTAGGGGAACCAGCAATATTCAATTCCATGTCACTGGGAAACTTCTTGGTG
>NW_007003317.1:0-661 GCF_000164805.1 Carlito syrichta
GAAGTCGCTATGCCCAGTCCCTAGACAACACTCCGAACTGACCTGCATTCTCCACCCTTCACCCAGGTTGATGTCAAGAAACCTTCCTCTGCTCAAACTCCTATCCTCTCTTGACGCGCTTTCTGCCTTCAGTTCCATTTCTGCTTGGGTCATATCGGGAAGCCCTCCTCTCCCTCCTCATTGTTATGACTTCCTGCCTTCTGGAGGTTCAAACTTGCCTCTCAACTTTGATTCTTGTGTGGTGCCCTGTGTTGGCTTCTTCATCTGGCAGCTCGTGACATAACTCTTACTCTCAGACGCCTGAGTCCCAGGATGGACATTTGTGTCTGAACTGTCATCAGCATCACTCCCTAAACAGACACACACACACACACACACACACACACACACACACACACACACACAGACATACAGAAATCTGCCCTTATCACTGTCAAACCCTTATGTGAAGCTACTTCTTACTGAGATGGGTCTGGGGTTCTTCCCTTTCCTTAATGCACTCATTTTCTAATGGATTGTGAATTGGGACCTCACAATCTCTTATCTCTCTGCCTGGCACCCCATTCTTCATTGTCCTTGCTGTCCACCTCTCATACCCCACATCCCAGAGATTCTTATAGAAAATAAAACCAGTCTAGGAAATGGTGCAGTGGCTCACGCT
>NW_007003318.1:0-540 GCF_000164805.1 Carlito syrichta
CATCATTAATAAAAGGAACCACAACAGATGCTAGCAAGGACGAGGAGAAAAGGGAATGCTTCTACACTGCTGGTAGGAATGTAAACTAGTGAAACCTCTGTGGAAAACTGTGTGGCAACTTCTAAAAGAACTAGAAACTGACCTTCCATATGACCCAGTAATCTCCCTACTGGGAATATATTCAGAGTCGCCCAAATCCTGCTACCAAAAAGATACCTGCACATGCATTTTCTATTGCAGCACTATTTTTTTTTCTTTTTTTTTTTGAGTTGGAGTTTCACTCTGTCACCGAAACTGGAGTGCAGTGGCCGCTCCCGACCACTGCAGCCTTGACCTGCTGGGCTCCAGCAATCCTTCTGCTTCAGCCTTCCAGTAGCTGGAATTACAGGCGCGCGCTACTATGCCCGGTTAATTTTTTGATTTATTGTAGAGATGAGGTCTCACCTGCCCAGGCAGGTCTCGAACCCACGGGCTCAGGCAATCCACTCACTTCAGCCTCCCAAAGGCACGGGATTACAGGCTGAGCCACCAAGCCTGCTG
>NW_007003319.1:0-693 GCF_000164805.1 Carlito syrichta
CGTCTGATACTCCTTGCCTTATTAATGCTGTCTTATACTACTTGCCTTATTAGTGCCGTCTGATCCTACTTTCCTTATTAGTGCCGTCTGATATTACTTGCCTTATTAGTGCCGTCTAATACTCCTTGCCTTATTAGTGCTGTCTGATACTCCTTGCCTATTAGTGCCGCCTGATACTCCTTGCGTTTTTAGTGCCGTCTGATACTCCTTGTCTATTATTGCCGACTGATACACCTTGCCTTATTAGTGCCGTCTGATACTGCTTGTCTTTTAGTGCCTTCTGATACTGCTTTTCTTTTTAGTGCCTTCTGATACTCCTTGCCTTATTAATGTCATCTGATCCTCCTTGTCTTATTAGTGCCGTCTGATCCTCCTTGCCTTATTAGTGCCGTCTGATCATAGTTGCCTTATTAATTCCGTCTGATCCTACTTGCCTTCTTAGTGTCGTCTGATATTACTAATCATCTTAGTGCCATCTGATACTTCTTGCCTACTTAATGTCGTCTTATACTATTTGCCTTCTTAGTGTCGTCTGATACTACTTCCCTTCTTAGTGTCTTCTGATACTACTTGCCTTCTTATTGTTGTCTGATACTACCTGTCAACATAATGTCCTATGATACTACTTGCCTTCTTAGTGTCGTCTGATACTACTTGCCATCTTAGTGTCGGCTGATACTACTTGCCTTTGAA
>NW_007003320.1:0-788 GCF_000164805.1 Carlito syrichta
ATACTACTTGCCTTGTTAGTGCCGTCTGATAATACTTGCTTTATTAATGCCGTCTGATCTTACTTGCCATATTAGTGCCGACTGATCCCACTTGCCTTATTAGTGCCATCTGGTCCTACTTGCCTTATTAGTGCCGACTGATCCTACTTGCCTTACTAGTGTCGTTTGATCCTACTTCCCTTATTAGTGCCGTCTGATACTACTTGCCTTAGTGCCGTCTGATACTCCTTGCTTTATTAGTGCCGACTGACACTCCTTGCTTTATTAGTGTATTCTGATACTCCTTGTCTTATTATTTTCGTCTGATCCTACTTGCCTTATTAGTGCCGTGTGATATTACTTGCCTTATTTGTGCAGCCTGATACTCCTTGCCTTATTAGTGACATCTGATACTACTTACCTTATTAGTGCCGTCTGATACTACTTGCCTTATTAGTGCCTTCTGATACTACATGCCTTATTAGTGCCGCCTGGTCCTACTTCCCTTATTAGTGACGCCTGATGTTACTTGCGTTAATAATGCCGAATGATACTACTAGCCTCCTTAGTGCCGTCTGATACTACTTGTCTTCTTAGTGCCATCTGATACTACTTGTCTCCATCGTGCCGTCTGATACTACTTGCCTCTATCATGCCGTCTGATACTAATTGCTTTCTTAGTGCCGTCTGATACTACTTGCCTTAGTGCCATCTCATACTACTGGCAATCTTAGTGTCGCCTGATATTACTTGCCTTCTTATTGTCGTCTGATACTTCTGCCTTCTTAGGCGGTCTGATACTACTTGCC
>NW_007003321.1:0-763 GCF_000164805.1 Carlito syrichta
CAGCCAGAGCCGTGATCTAATCATCAGCCAGAGCACAACTAAGGAACGTAAAATGTTCATCAGTATCTTAACGAATACTCTCTGTAAGCGTGGAACTAAAGTCTCTTCTGCTGAGTTATCCCGATTTTTGCATTTTGTCCAGGAGCAGTGCTCATGGAGGGGACAGTGAATCTAGACACCTGGTCTAAGGTGGGACAGGAGCTTAAACTGTATCACAATAATCATGGTCCTGATAAAGTTCCCTCTGATGCTTTTGCCTTGTGGAATTTAATTAAAGATGCTTTAGACCCACAGCATGATTATGATAAGTTTCCCTCCAAGAAGACTGCTGAATATGATGATGAAGAGGACTCTGATACTTTCCCTTTTTGCTGCCGCCTCTGCGCCACCTTCAGCTGATGATACTCTTGCTCCACAGGCCCCTCAGGTTGAGGGAAATAGGGAAGGTGACTCCCCTCCAACCTATACCCACACTCCTGCTGTAAGTCATTCATTTAACAACCCTAATAAGCCTCCCTTACAGATTTTTCCAGGTAAGCAAATGCCTTTGTCTGTAGAACCAGTTACTCCTCATTTGTTTGGTATACAGGCAGCTCGAGTTGAAGCAGAGAAAGACAGAGATTTCAGTCTCTCGGCAGGCTTTCCTGTAGTTCTCACACCTGGTAACAATGGAGAACGCATAAGAGCCTGTGAAACACTGCCCTACAAGTTGGTAAAAGAACTGAGAGAGGCAAGTGCATTATACGGCCCTCTAGCTCCGTAT
>NW_007003322.1:0-607 GCF_000164805.1 Carlito syrichta
AACATGAGTTTTACTCCTCAGTATCTGTATGGGAAAGAGCACTCTTGTCCTTTGCTATGGAATTGTAATCCTACCCCCTTCTAAAACACTTCCAGAAGGACAAATTCCTTCAACGCATGAGTTTTGCTTCCTGGAATATATTGCATGAAAGTAAATAAAGACATGCCAAAGTTATCTCCAAGGATGTCATAGCAATATCGTTTGCAACTGCAAAGAGGAGGAGGAGGAGGAGGAGGAGGAGAAAGAAGAAGAAGAAAGATCCTACCTGTGCTTCATTAGACAGTTAGCCATATAAAATTGCAAGACATCCACAGAATAAAATCCTTGTCAGTATTAAAGTTCATGAAATGGTAATCGCATATTTTTGAATGGGAAAAAAAAGCAGTTTACAAACAAGTATGGTATATATATGTGTATATATATATATATATATATATATATATATATATATATATATGTATCAGGTGTATATATAGGTATATACAAGTGTGTGTATATCTATATACACATATATGTGTGTATATATATATATATATATATATATACACACACACATATATGTATGTATATATAATGTTTACAGAAGTGTGTTGCACCCAAAATATTA
>NW_007003323.1:0-2893 GCF_000164805.1 Carlito syrichta
GGGAGGCCACCAGGCGTGTCCATCCCATGCCTTCAGCCACACACTTCAGAAGGCCTGCCTCCACAGTCCACACTCATGTTGCACGGCAAAGATGCATGTGAGCTCACGGAACAGACGATTCTGAGGTAGGGCCGCCATTGGTCACAGAGCATTCAAGCCAGTCTGGCAATGCCATGGCCAGCCCAGGTTCCTATCACCCAGTCTGCCACCTTAGGGCAGGGAGAGGGTCCCTTCCTCTCCTGATCTCCCCATAGTCCCCCATCAACACGGACATTACCTGCGGTGCTATGGACGCCCATCATGGCGCATGTGGGAGCCGTCTTTTTTTTATCACCGGATTCTCCATCAGACCATCTGGGACACTGTGGCAAGATCGTGGCTCCCAGGTCCTCATCCTGGGGGGCTGAGGCAGTCTTCCCATCTCAGTCCCTGAACAGCTGGGACTCTGGGGACCACCACGTCAGACTCGATTTTGGGAAACTCTCACTGAGACTAGGTCTGGACACTTTGCCCAGTCTCGTCTCTGACCCCTGGGCTCACTCAGACTCCCGCCTCTACCTCCCAGTATGTGGGGCTGACAGCCGTGAGCAACAGTGACTGGCCTGGACTCGCACATACTGTCAGCGGGGGTGACACAAACCAAATGCCCTGGGATCGAGTCACTATATTCCATGAAGCTGGGACCGTGGATGCCACCATGCATGACTCCACTGTTACATTCCAGTTAGTGATGAGTCTCACTACATCACCCAGACTGGCCTTGAAACTCCAAATTCTAGTGGTCCCCCACTTCGGCCTCCCAAAGCCACAGCCCGATTGTCTGCCAATACAATATCTTTCAGGAACTCTAGGCCCAATCTGAGGCCTTCTTCCCAAATGTTCTTTGTTTGCTCTCGATCCCAACTCCATACACAAATGGAGGGTCTTCTTTTTTATCCTTTTTTCCTCTTCTTCATTGAGTCAGAGGTTCACTCCATCAGCCAGGCTGGAGGGCAGTGCCTCACTCTCAGGCACCGCAGCCTTGGCCTGCCAGGCTATGGTGAACCTTTTTATGGCCTTTCTAGGAGCTGGAATGACAGGCGCATGACACCATGATCGAATCATTTGGGATGGAGTGTATAATTGAGGTATCGCTGAGTTGCGGGGCAAGGTCTTGGTCAGTGGGCTCAGGCCGATGGCTGGCCTTTGCCTACCAAAGTGCTGGGATAACGAAGCTCAGCCTGCGAGCCTGGCCTTGATCCTTCATCCAAAATGAACCAGAAGGCCTGGCGTGGCAGCCCACATCTGGAATCCCAAATCTCTGGGAGCCCATGGTGGGAGGATGGCAGGAACCCAGGAACCCAAGGCCAGCCAGGAGCACACAGTGAGACCTGTCTCTGCAGCCATCCAAACAGTGGGCCTGGTGTCAAGGTACCCGTTGTCATGGCCACTCTGGAGCCTGAGGCAGAATGATAGATGGAGCCCTCGATTTGAAGGCTGCAGGTGAATGACGGTCGTGTCCCTGGTCACCAGCATGGGCCACAGAGCCATACCCTGTCTCCAAAAACATCAGAATCATACAGATTCTCAACTGCACATGTTTTTTTCACAGGCTGTCTGACTTTAGAGACAGGAAAAATGGAATTGGGGAGTAGAAATGTCCGCAGGTGATGGATGTGTCCCTGGCCTTTTTTGGCAGAATGTCCTCATTGCCGAGTCAGAGGGTTGCGTTGTCAGGGACACATTTCTGACCTTGGAGAGGAGAGACAGCATGAACCCGGCCGGAGAGCCTAGGGAATTCCCACACCAATGCGGGGAAAGGAACTGGGGGGGGCTTTGGGGCTAGAAGGTGCCAAGCTTGGTGGACTCTCCCATGTGATGGTGGAGGGGGAAGAACTGAGGGCAGAAGGTTTGCAGGACAATGGATTTCTTTCTTTCTTTCTTTCTTTCTTTCTTTCTTTCTTTCTTTCTTTCTTTCTTTCTTTCTTTCTTTCTTTCTTTCTGTCTTTCTTTCCTCCTTCTTTTCTTTCCCCACTAGGTTGCCCAGGCTGATCTCAAACCACCCAACTCGGGCCATTCTCTGGGCCTGGTCCTCCCAAACTTTGGTGACCAAAGGCTTCCATTTGGTCGACATCCTGGTCTTCCTGCCTGGTCTTGAATATGAGCTGGAGATAATCTTTCCTGCCAAGGCCTGTTCTCACCCAAGGTTTTCTGAGTTTTGCTTGCGGTCCAGATGGGGGCTTGATATGCTGTCCAGACTTGTCTCAAGATCCCGGGCTCTGCCATCTTCCCATCTTAGCCTCCCCAAATGCCAAGGAGACAGCCGTGAGTCACCTGGATGTCTACGCCCCCACAAAGGTTTCAGAGTCATGCCCTCTGTTTCCCTGAGGCAGCCCCTAGGAGGAACGATCAGGTCTACCCTGGAGACCAGGCAGTGGTGGTCTGGGCATCCCAGCAGAGACACATCCCTGCACCAGGTGCTCCTATGGGGGGATTCAGAGAGCGACCACCAATGCCTTCTTTGGGGTCCCAGGTTGTCAGAAGCGAGCGGGTCTCGCGTTTGGACCCCGAGAAGGTTGTGGAGGCCAGGCGTGGGAGCTCACCTGTCATCCATGCACTCGGGGAGGCTGAGGTGAGAGGATGGCTTGAGCCCCTGGGTTCAGATATAGCTGGGGCACCTTGGTAAGATCTCATCTCTACAAGAAACCTAAAAATGAGTCAATTGTGGTGGTGCATACCTGTCATTTCGTACACTGGGGAGGGCACAGCAGAAGGATAGCTGGAGTCTCACCTGTGGAGGCTGAGGTGGCTGAGAGCAGGGCTCTGCTCTGTGGCCTGCATGACAGAGAGGGACTCTGACTCAGAATAATAATACCAGCCACCACTACCACCACAAGGACAGGCCGGGCTCAGG
>NW_007003324.1:0-852 GCF_000164805.1 Carlito syrichta
CTGACTTACAAGCCACCTACCTACATAGCCTGCTGGCTAGCCAGCTGAGTTAACTAGGTGACTTAACTAGATAGCCTGCAGGATAGACAGTTGACTTACCTATCTAGCTACCTAACTAGCCAGCTGTCTAGCCAGCTGACTTAACTAGGTGACTTAACTAGCTAGCGAGCTAGCTAGTTGGCTGACCTAACTTCCTAGGTACATAGCTACCCAGCTGTATAGCCAGCTGACTTAATTAGCTAGCTACCTACATAACCTGATGGCTTGCCAGCTGACTTATCTACTTAGCTACCTAGCTATCCAGCTGGCTATTGAGCTGACTTAACTAGGTTATTTAATTAACTTGTTAACTGGCTAGTCAGCAGACTTAACTAGCTAGCTACCCAGTTAGGCAGCTGGTTCACCAGTTGACTTAACTAATGGACTTAACTAGCTAGCAAGCTGACTTAACTGGCTGACTTAATCAGGTAGCCACCAACCTAATCAGCTGGCTTAACTAGCTAGTTTAACTAGGTAGCTACCTAACTAGCTATCTAGCTAGACACCTGACTTAGCTAGCTGACCAAACTAGCTAGCTAGCTGACATAACTAGCTGTCTTATGTACCTTGTTTCCTAGCTAGCCTGCTGCCTTACTTAGCTGTAATAATTAGCTAGCCAGATGGCTACCCACCTGACTTAATTAACTTTTTAACTAGCTAACCAGCTGGATAGCCAACTGACTTAATGAGTCAACCTAACTAGCTTGGAAGATGGATGCCAGCTGACTTAACCAGCTGAATAAACCAGGTAGTCAGCTGGCTAGCCAGCTGACTTAACTAGCTGGATATCTATGTAGCCAATTGTCTAGCCAT
>NW_007003325.1:0-809 GCF_000164805.1 Carlito syrichta
GGCAGCACTCCCAACCCATCCTACATTCTCACACTTTCCCCAGTCTGGCATCCAATACTATTTTCTGCTCAAACTCCCTTTTTCTCTTGACAGGCTTCCTGACTTCAGCTCCACTTTGGCCTGGGTGCTAAGTGTCCTGACATCCTCCTCTTATTCCTCCTTTTTATGACTTTTTGTCCCCTGGTGATTTTAGCTTTATTATCATTTTTTTTCTTTTTTGCTGCCACTTGTGGTATCCCCTTTATCTGATACTCCCTGAAATAACTCTCAGGTCCCTAAGACCCAGAACATTTGTGTCTAGACTTCCAACAGCACCACTCCCTAACTCTCTAGATAGACACATGCATAGACACGCACACACGCGTGCGTGCACACACACACACACACACAGAGAGAGAGAGAGAGAGAGAACTGAAAGTACTTTTGTCACCCTGGATTTAGGTAAAAACTCCAAATTTTGAACTCCTAGGCTCTGAGTGTGTCTACAGAGGCCCTACCTGAAGCCACCTTTCTCTGAAATAGGTCTGAGGCTCCTTTCTTCCCTTAATGCACTCATTTTCTCACAGATTATGTTTTGGAGCCCTTACTATCTACCATCTCTCCATTGCCTAGCACCACACCCTTCCTTGTCCTCTCTGGTCACTTCTACTTCCCCACATTTCAAACAATCTTCTGTATTTCTCTAGAGGGATTTCTGCCAGGTTGTCAATAAAGTTGATGCACTGTTCATATCCCCTTCTTAAAGCTGCTTATACCCTCCTGCTAGATTTCTTCATCTGCAGATATTTTTCATCAGCTAAAAAGCAGTC
>NW_007003326.1:0-719 GCF_000164805.1 Carlito syrichta
CCAGAGTCTAGACTTCCAGGTCAAAAGGAAACATCTCGACCTTTTGCTTAGAAGGAAATAGAAATCTGGGTCACTGTGTCCCTTGAAAGTTTCTACACGCTTTACTAAAGAGGAACCAGGAAACTCGGTTTCCATGTAACTTGCAAACATCTGGGCATTTGCTAAATTATCCGTGGCTTAAGGCAGTGCTCATACCTAGGAATCAACAGGGACTTTAGCAAATGCTAATCTGGATTCTGGGTGTCCTGGTTCTCATATTATTAGGAGCAACGTCCTATATGCATACGACAAATTGGGCATTGCCAATCCCCAGGAAGCAGTTGCACCTCTTGATAGTTGTAACTGAGAATCTGGCTACAGGTCTGCTTGTTTCACAGGGTCCTGTAAGGTCAGATTCCACAAACCACGCAAACGTCTGCCATTTGTTAATGTGATCACTGGCTTCAGGTTTACCGTATAGTCCAGAAACTACTAGTGGACATTCGTTTTTGCACTGAGAATGTGGGATTAGGGTCCCCACATATTTAAGATGTATTCTTAAGTGGGAACCAGGAATCTTCGATTCCACGTCCCTGGGAAACTTCTTGGCGTATTTGTATTGGTATGTAAGAGTTTGTACTTTCCCTCACGAGAAAACATCCGGGCGTCTTCCTGAAAATGAAAAAAGGAATGTGGGTTATAGGCGGACTCAATCCATTTCTACAGCGCTCCATTATAAG
>NW_007003327.1:0-764 GCF_000164805.1 Carlito syrichta
ACATCAACACTAAATCTGATAATGATTCAATTAGGTAAATCCTTCAATTTTGCAATAAGGAATGAATCATAAACCAGCTAAGTTATCAAAATGATCTGTCGCAGGGCTGGGTGGCTCAGCCTGTAATCCCGCGCCGTTGGGAGGCTGAGGTGAGGGGATTACCTGAGCCCGTGGGTTCAAGACCGGCCTGGGCAGCAAGATCTCATCTCTACAATAAATCAAAAAATCAGCCGGGCGTGGTAGCGCATGCCTGTAATTCCGGCTACTTGCAAGGCTGAGGTGGAAGGATCGCCGGAGTCCAGCAGGTCAAGGCTGCGGTGGCCGGGAGCGGCCACTGCACTCCAGTCTGAGCGGCCACTGCACTCCAGTCTGCACTCCAGTCTGCATTCATTTACTAAAGTTATCACATTTCTTACTTTTGAGGATCATTTCTAAAATCCCTTAATAAAACTAATTAAATAATTGCTTATCATACCTTTTATTCTCTCTGGAGGAGTTACTTTGTTTAATTCATGTTCCTGAGAAAAACTTGAGAAAGTTGACAGATGAATAAATCATGTGATATATAAAATGTTTTTATTTTTTTACATGTTTTGTTCATATTTTTACCATAACTTTGGAGCTGATGATTTACTTTGTTCTATTAATAAAAAATGTCTGCCAAATAACCTAAATCTAAGAAAAATAAGAGATACATGGAGGAGATTTAGATTTTGCCATGTAATCATTGGGTATATTTGCCTCTCTCTCTGAAAAAAAAAAAA
>NW_007003328.1:0-698 GCF_000164805.1 Carlito syrichta
CAGCGCTTCCTCTGAAGGGTTGGGCAGCACTTGCATTGGGGTGTAATTATTAATAGGAATTTCTAGTTGTTCCATAAAGGTCTTTCTCATTTCTTCAATAAATCAACTGGTTTTCCATTTTCTTTCCAAAATTCTTATTTTCTAATGGAAGTTGATTATCTTAGAATGAAGTTTTGTTTAAGTGAGCTGCTAATTTACATCAAGCAATCTAACTTAAAATAATATTTTTTCCTTGAATATAAAGGAAATACATAGAGAAAAATTCAAAAATGCTAATCCCATCAACCAGAGCTAACCATTGTTCACATTTTAGTGTATTTCTTTTTGGTTATTTTAATGGAAAATTTTCCAAATAATATTTTTTATGTAAAATAACTTTGTATCTTAAAATATGGTATTTACTACAGTATAATACATTTCATGTCATTAAACATTTTTCGTAAACATCATTCTTCCTGGTTTTAAAAAGTATTCTTGAGCTCTCTCAGCAGAAAGAGCCAGAAAATAATTTTCTCTTGTCTCTCTCTCTCTCTCTCTCTCTTCTCTCGCTCTCCCTCTCTCTCCTCCCCCCCACCTATCCATCCATCTATCTTTAAAATATTTCTTGTATATGGATGTATAATAATTTAATCTCCCATCTTTGACATTTAGGCTACTAACAAATCACTCTCCAATACTGTTTGTGTATGTGTATCTTA
>NW_007003329.1:0-556 GCF_000164805.1 Carlito syrichta
CCAGCTAGTTATGTCAGCTCACTAGCCAGCTGGCTAAATTGTTATGTCAGCTAGTTGAGTGAGCTGGATAACCAGCTGGCTAGCTGGTTAAGTCAGCTAATTAATTCAAGTGGCTACCCAACTTGCTAGCTAGGTAACTCGTTAGTTTTTTCAGTTGACTAACCACCTGGCTGCCTGGTGGTGTCAGCTGGTTAAGTCAGCTGGCTAGCCACATAATAGGTAGGTAGCAAGCTAATTAAGTCAGTTGGTTAGACGGATGGCCACCTAGTTAAGTTAGCAAGTTAAGTGAGCTTGATAGATGGATTGCTAGCTAGGTGGTTAGCTAGTTCAGCCAGCTTGCTAGCCGGATGGCTATCTAGTTAACTGAGCTAGTAAAGTCAGCTAGTTAGCTGGCTGGCTAGCTAGGTGGCTGGCAAGTTAGGTCAGCTGGTTAGCAGGCTTGTCAGGTAGGTGGCCAGCTAGTTAAGCCGGCTGCCTAGCCGGCTGACCAGCAGGGTGGCAGGCTAGTTAAGCCGGCCGGCTATCTGATTGTCCAGCCAGCAGGTTGTGTAATTAA
>NW_007003330.1:0-839 GCF_000164805.1 Carlito syrichta
AAGGTAAGTAGAGATAAAGTAAATTCTTTTCTAGATTTTGTACAGAAAGTTAATCCATGGTTCCCGGATCAGGGTACTTTAGAATTAGAAACATGGGATGAGGTAGGCAAAAATATGAAAAAATGGTATACTAATCATGGTGGAACACAGATGCCACAAGATTCTTATTCCCTATGGAATATTTTGCGGGAAGCGTTAGTTTTAAATCCTAATTATGGTTCTTTCCCTAGTGACTCAGACTCTGAGGAGGATGAGGCAGCTAAAGAAAATGACTCTGGAGACCAGTTATCTCCTGGTGACGAGGCAGAATTGAATGAAGAAGCAGCTAAGTATAAGAATCCAGATTGGCCAGATTTTTCTTTCCCTGTGGTTTCTAAAAATAAGTCTCTGCTACCATCTAGTGGCCAAAGGGTAGAACTACCTAAAAAATATTTACCGGGAATTCAAGGAACTATACAAAAGGCTTTAGAATCAGAAGACTCTCTTCATTGTTTTCCTGTTGACATAGAACTTGAACCCCCTAAATGGGAACCTATACCAATGAAATTATTAAAAGACTTAAAAGCTGCTTGTCATGATTATGGCCCAACAGCGCCGTATACACTAGCCTTCTTAGATGGGCTACGTGCTTGGTGGATGATTCCTTATGATTGGTTTCAAGTGGCTAAAGGATGTTTGACAGGAGGACAATTTGTGCTAAGGAAAATGGAGAATGTTACATGACCTCAGAAAAATAAATAATACTATGGAAACTATGGGTGCTTTACACCAGGATTGCATCTCCTGTAGCAGTGCCCGATAATATCATATTATTGTTATAGACCTTCAGATTGTTTTTT
>NW_007003331.1:0-1918 GCF_000164805.1 Carlito syrichta
TTAATTAGCTAGCTACCTAACTAGCCAGCTGGCTGTCCAGCTGACTTACATAGCTGACTCAACCAGCTAACCAGATGGCTAGCCAGCTGACTTAACTAGCTGACTCAACTAGATAGCCAGCTGGCTGCCCAGCTGAATAAATTAGCTGACTTAACCAGCTAGCCAGTAGTGTAGCCAGCTGACTTAACTAGCTAGCTACATAGCTGTCCAGATGAGAAGCAAGCTGAATTAAGTAGCTGTATTAAATAGTTAGGCAGCTGGATAGGCAGCTGACTTACCTAACTTGCTACCTATCTAGACAGTTGGATAGCCAGCTGACTTAATTAGTTGACTTAACCAGCTAGCCACCTGGCTAGCCAGCTGAATCCACTAGTTGACTTAACTAGTTAGCCACCTGGCTAGCCATCTGACTTAACTAGTTCTCTACCTAACTAGCTCACAACCAGCCAGTTGACTTAACGAACTGACTTAATTAGCTAACCAGCTGGCTAGCCAAATGACTTAACAAGCTTGCTACCAGCTAGCCAGCTGGCTAGCCAGCGGACTAAACTAGCTGACTTAAATAGCTGTCCTGCTTGCTACTCAGCTGAATTGATTAGCTTGCTATATCGCTATCCAACTGACTAGCCAGCTGACTTAACTAGGTGACTTAACTAGCTAGTCAGCTGTCTAGCCAGTTGATTTAAGTAGTAAGCTACCTTGCTAGCCAGCTGGCTTGGCAGCTGACTTAACTAGGTGTCTCAACTAGCTAGCCAGCGGGTTAGACATCTGACTTAATGTAGTGACCTAGCCAGCCAGGTGTCTAGGCAGCTGATTTAACTAAGTGACTTTACTAGCTAGCCAGCTGTCTATCAATGCTGACCTAACTACCTAGCTACCTAGCTAGGCAGCTTGATATCCAGCTGTCTTAGCTAGCTAGCTACCTATGTAGCCCACTGGCTTACCAGCTGACTTAACTACCCAGCTACCTAGATAACCAGCTGGCTACTGAGCTGACTTAACTTGGTTACTTAACTAACTAGCTAATTAACTACCCCGCTGACTTAACTAGCTAGCTTCCCGGCTAACCGACTGACTAGCCAGCTGACTTAAATCACTGACTTAACTAGATAGCAAGCTGATTTAACTAGCTTACTTAACCAGCTAGCTACCTAGTTAGACAGCTGGGTAACTAGCTGTCTTGAACTCTAGCTACCTAGCTATCTAGCTAGCCAGCTGCCATAACTATCTGACTTAACTAGCTACCCAGCTGTTATAACTAGCTGACTTATATAGCTAGTTTCCTAGACTGCCAACTGACTGAACTAGCTGAAATAACTAGCTGGCCAAATGGCTATCCATCTAACTTAACTACCTTTATAATTAGCTAACCAGCTAGCTTGATGAGTTGACTTTACCTAGCCTGTTGGTTGTCAGCTGACTTAATGAGTTGACTTAAGTACCTAACCTGCTGGTTGCCAGCTGACTTTAACTAGATGACTTAACCAGCAACTTAGCTGGCTACTCAGCTGACTTAAATAGCTGGCTATCTATCTAGCCAGCTGGTTAGCCAGCTGAATTACCGTGCTGACTTAAGATAGCAAGCTGGCTATCCAGCTAACTAATCTAGCTAGCTACCTACTTAGCCAGCAGGCTAGTCAGCTGATTTAACTTGGTGAATTGAACAGCCATCCTGCTGGCTAGCAAACTGACTTTTCTTGCTCGCTACCTACCTACCCAGCTGGCTAGACAGATAACTAAACTAAATGATTTAACCAGCTATGCTGTTGGCTACCCAGCTGACTTAACTCACAGACATCACTAGCTAGCCAGGTAGCTATCTAGCTTACTTAACTATCTAGTTTCCTATCTTGCCAGTTGGTTTGCCAGTTCTATTAACTAGCTGAATTAACCAGCTAAGCAGCTAGCTAGTCAACTG
>NW_007003331.1:3052-4050 GCF_000164805.1 Carlito syrichta
TTAACTGATGAGTCGTCTGACTACTTAGCTCTAACATGTGGGCTGACTACTCGGCTGACTTGTTAGCTGGCTTATCAAGTTGGACCACTAGTTGCCCGACTAGTTACCTGGGTCAAGGAGTTGACTGACAAGTTGGCCCACTAGTTAGCTGGGTTAACTAGTTGTTTGCTGGTTTGCTGATCTAATTCATCAGCCGACTAGTTCACCAACTTTTTAGCTAGTCTAACTAGTCGTCTTACTAGTTAACTGAGCTAACTTGTCAGCTTCAAGTTGGCCAACTAGTCGGCCGATTGGTTAGCTGACTTAATTAGTTGACCAGCTAGTCCACCGACCGGTTAACTGACTTAACTAGTTGTCCAGCGAGTGAGTCAACAGGTGAGTTGACATAATGAGTCAGCTGGCGAGTGAGCTGACTGGTCATCTGACTTAACTAGTTGACTGGTGAGTGAGCCGATATGTCACATGACTTAAGTAGATGGCCTGCAAGTGAGGCGACTGGTGAGCTGACTTAACTAGTTGGCTGGTGAGTGAGCTGACTGGTCAGCCGAATTAAGTCAGCTGGAGAGTGAGCCAACTGATCAGAAGATTTAACAAGTCTGCCGGCGAGTGAGCTGACTGGCAAGCCAACTTAAATACTTGGCAAACGAGTGAGCCAAAGTGTGAGCTGCCTTAACTAGACACCTGAAGTACAAGCCAAATGCTGAGCTGACTTAACTAGTCGGCTGACAACCAAGGCGAATATTCAGCTGTCCTGCTGGCTTGCAAATGAACCAACAAGTTAGTCGACCTCTTGCCTGGCTAGTGAGCCAAGTAATTTGCAGACCAGTTGGCAGGCGAGGGAGCCGACTAGTTAGCAGACATGATAGAAAGCAAGCGAGCCCATTAACCACCTGACCAGGCTAGCTGAGTTGCTAGCAGACTAGATAGCAAGACAACTAACTGATTAGCTAGGTGACTAACTAGCTAGCTGACTAGCTAGCTGGCTATTTGCTGACATA
>NW_007003332.1:0-738 GCF_000164805.1 Carlito syrichta
CACGCCCCATTTTGTTGATTGTTAAAATATGGAAATATTTGGGAACCAATTGGCAAGTAGCTACTGTCCTGAGTTCCCCTCTCCTCACTCCCAGGGTCCATTCTAGGCGTCTTTGGGACTCTTGCTCCAGTGTTGTGTCCTGATTGTCAATTATAGACTAATCATTCTTGCTGATATCCCCTACAGGGGGAAAGTTGTACTGATGTGGCTTCACTGTCTCTTGTTCTTGGCTCTTGGGGCTTAAGCCAGGTGTGTGTGTGTGTGTGTGTGTGTGTGTGTGTGTGTGTGTGTGTGTGTGTGTCTGTGTGTGTGTCTGTGAGAGAGAGAGAGAGAGAGAGAGAGAGAGAGAGATATCAAAGCCCAATGGGCAAAGCAGCCTCAGGAAGCACAATGTTTCCCCTACCTCATTCTGGGATTCTGGGTAGGTTGCTTTGACCACACTTCTCCAATGCAGACCTGGGGACACTATTTCGTTGTAACCATTCAGGGATTTGTTGAGATTGTAAGGCTTCTAGGCATTTCACTTAATGAAATTACAAGGGTTGTGCATTAGGATTTTGGCACAATAATGTTTATCATAGTGTGGTTTACAAAACAGCAGATGTTTGAAACTGCCTCGTGTCAGAGATTGCTGTTGCCTCCCCTCAATCCATTCTCCCCTTCTTCCTTAGTGATCAGACCTATTTATTGGGGGCAGAAACAGATCTGGCTTTAAAATGACATATATTTCCCAACTTC
>NW_007003333.1:0-623 GCF_000164805.1 Carlito syrichta
AGTATTCCAGAAAAAGGCAATGTTACCATAAAAGATGACAACTCTATGAGCATTAGTTGCTGCTGTAAAACAACCAATGGGACAAGAAACAGAGGAAGAAGGTCATGATATTGGTAATCCTATCCCTGTGCATCCCTAGGCTAATGTGTGTTTTTGTGTCTTAATTGTTAACAGAAAGTAAAGGTAAAAAAAATTATTTAAAGTAGGGTGAAAGCTTATAGAATAGGGATATAAAGAAAGAAAATACTTGTGTACAGCCATACAATGTGTTTGTGGTTTAAGCTATGTACTATTCCAAGAATTAGAGACAAAAATTTTAAAAACCACAAGCTAGCAATTAGCTAATGTCTACTTGTTATTGAAGAATGAAAAGTATTTTTCATAAATTTAGTGTTGCACAGTGTACAGCATTTATAAAGTCTGCAAGAGGTGTACAATAATATCCTGGGTCTTCATATTCACTCATGACTCACTCCCTGACATCCAGAGCTACTTCCAGTCCTGAAAGCTTCATTCCAAGTAAGAGGAGTCATTCTATTCTGATCAAAAACACAATTTTATGTAATACAGATAGGGTTAAAGTGTGGGGAAATTATGAGCATAGCCTACCTGCTTAGTCTTTT
>NW_007003334.1:0-807 GCF_000164805.1 Carlito syrichta
CATGACTGAACAGCAATTAGAAGTCTGCCAACAAAAAAAGTCCAGGACCTCATGGACTAACAGCTGAATTCTATTAAACCTTCAAAGAAGAACTGGTACCAATTTTATGGAAGCTATTGCACAAGATTGGAGAGGAGGTAATCCTCCATAACTCATTCTATAAGAACAGTATCACTCTGATACCAAAGTCAGGAAAAGACACAACAAAAAAGAAAACTACACACCAACCAATATCTCTTTTGAACATACACAAAAATTCTCAACAAAATATTATCAAACAGAATTTAACAGCACATAAAAAAATAACACACCACTACCAAGTGGATTTCATCCCAGGGATGCAAGGATGGTTTAACATATGCAAGTCAATAAAAGTAATCCACTACGTAAACAGAACTAAAGATAAAAATCAGCAAAATAGGCATAGAAGGCACAGTCCTCAAAATAATGCAAGCTATATATGATAAACCCACAGCCAATGCAAGCTATATATGATAAACCCACAGCCAATGTCATCCTGAATGTAGAAGAGTTGAACACACTCCCCCTCAGAACTGGAACAAGGCAAGGATTCCCACTTTCACCACTACAATTCAACATGGTATTGGATGTCCTAACCAGAGAAATCAGGCAAGAAAAAGAAAAATAGGGTATTCAAATTGGAAAAGAAGAAATCAAATGATCTCTGTATGCCAATGATATGATCTTATTCCTAGAGAACTCTAAAGGCTCCTCCATAAAATTCCTGGGACTTGATAAATGAATTTGGGTAAAGTTTCAGGGTACAGGATCAACACACACAAATCA
>NW_007003335.1:0-721 GCF_000164805.1 Carlito syrichta
GATAGAATTGTTCTCCATCATGATTCTGGTGATAGACACGTGAATATGTACATTTGTCAGAACTCATGGAAATGTAATACCGCAGCAAATTGTACCATTATATAAAATTCTAAGAAAACTCAATCAGAATGCTAGAAGAGGCCCAAGTGAAATAATAACTATAATTAATGAAACGTGCAGTATTACAAGTAAATAACAAAATCATGTAGATAGGGTTGGGAAAGAAAAGGACTAACCTAATTCACTTTGGAAAATATAATCTTGGCTGGATCCTGTGAGAGTAAAAACAAGGGTGTAAGAATGAATGAATGAACTCTGAAACATGGCCTTGCTCCTCTACCACAGTATGTGTCCCAGTAGACATCTACTTGGAGAAAATAATAACTTCTTTAGATTTGTACAGAGGTATAGTCCATTTGTGAAAATATATCCATGGGTGGTAAAAAATGTTATTTGGGGTAATGGTGCCCTTGAATAAAATGGGAAAAATTACTTTTTATGCATCATGGCATAGGAAAGATTACATAAGTATGCAATTGATAATATGATTATAGGAAATATCAATATGTGATTAAATATTAACCTATAAGTAAACGAAATATTGGAACAGAGACCCCCCAAGGATACCTTAAATGACAGATTTCTTTTTTGAAATTCTCCATGCATATTAGCAGATAATATTTTCCAATTATCCTAAACCAAGGCTTTCTTTATGTTTGTT
>NW_007003336.1:0-563 GCF_000164805.1 Carlito syrichta
CCCTGAAATAGAATTATGTATGGTGCAGAAATGCATTGGAGTGAAATTATTCTTGAACATAACAATGACAATGCGATTTCCTGGATTTATGATGGACACTTTGGGAATTGTGTAAGTGGCCTAAAAGAGTTAATGTCTCTCCGAAAGTGCTTTATTTTAATGTTTGAGAATTTTATAATCTAGTATACTACATTGCTTTCCAGAAATATCTCACCATTATGAGCCTCCATCCATATGAAAATATTTGTTTTTATGGATGAATATATGCTCTCAAAAAAAATATTAAGTGTAGCAAGTTTGGAACTTCCTAAATCCAATCACTTTAAAAATTTGCAGTTCTCACATTAGCACAATAATAAAAATAATGTATGTAAGTAACTACCACCTTTCTGGCCATTTTGATGGCTGGCTGAACAAAGAAAAATTGCATTTTTATTTCATCCAAGCTGCCTTCTCTGGCATTTACCACCTCTGTCTGTACAATGTCACTATCAATCCACCATCAACAAAATGTACAACAATTGGGGGAAATGAGAAGAAAGGTGACACATTGTCCATTAAAA
>NW_007003337.1:0-634 GCF_000164805.1 Carlito syrichta
TCATAATGGTCTATCTTAGCTCACTTTGTTCTTTTCCAGAATTACTTACTTAAGTCTTGCCAGCATTGCCTCTTTTTATCTCTCTACACCTCTCATCTCCCTTTTAAAAGGATTATTGTCCTCACCAATTAGACCTGGTCTTCAGTATGTAATCTCACTCAGTCAAACAAATGCAGTCCCCTGTCCCTTTGGAGGGTGTACCTTTCCCTTTACAAGTGGCATATGAAGGTTTTGATTGAACAAAGATGCGGACAGTTTATGTCCCAGGCAAGGAATAGAATTACACTGTTAATAAATTATAAAAGTCTTTAAAAATGTTGTTTCACTTTCCCATAAAAGAAGTAGAACAAGACTTTTTGGTAAGCATATGTGAAAACAAATGTAAAAATGAGGAGACCATAAATTTATTTTTTCTAGACATGACACTAAGGGGCATTTTTTCTTTTAAGCATGATGTTAGTTATACAGGAGCAAGAAATTGAAAACGATATCAGGAAATTAAGGAGGATATTACAACTTTTAGAACTGCAAATTTTGAGCTCAAAGAGTTGATCATCAAAAATTGAAAAAGTGATGTTGAAGTATTCAAGCCGCAAAAGGAAAGTGGTGTGATTTGCAGCCGGGATAAAGTCAC
>NW_007003338.1:0-776 GCF_000164805.1 Carlito syrichta
TGAGTAGGGTTATTTATTAATTTATTAGATTAAGATTATTTCATCTATTAAATAGGGAACGCTTCAAGTAGAGGTAGGTCCCATCTTTCTTGTCCTTTCGTACTGGGAAAGATGATAAATAGATAGAAACCCACCTGGATTGCTCCGGTCTGAACTCAGATCACGTAGGATTTTAATCGTTGAACAAACGAACCATTAATAGTGGTTGCACCATTGGGATATCCTGATCCAACATCGACATCGTAAACCCTATTGTCAATATGGACTCTGTAATAGGATTGCGCTGTTATCCCTAGGGTAACTTATTCCGTTGTTCAAAATAAGTTTGGATCAATGAATGATTTTTACTTAGACTGGTAAGGTCTTGGGTATTATCATTCGGAGGATTTTTTGTGCTCCGAGGTCACCCCAACAGAAATTTACGGCTCATGTTCAGCTTGGTGTTAATCCTATTAGGTTATTTTAGTACTGGTTGAGTAGTTAAATTGAAGCTCCATAGGGTCTTCTCGTCTTATTGAAATATCCCCGCCTCTTCACGGAGATGTCAATTTCACTGATTGGAAGTAGGAGACAGTAAAACCCTCGTGTGGCCATTCATACTAGTCCTTATTTAGAAAACAAGTGATTATGCTACCTTTGCACGGTCAGGATACCACGGCCGTTTAATAAATGTATCACTGGGCAGGCAGTGCCTCTAATATTAGTTATGCTAGAGGTGATGTTTTTAGTAAACAGGCAGGGTTTAAAGTTTTCCGAGTTCCTTTTACTTCTTTTAA
>NW_007003339.1:0-770 GCF_000164805.1 Carlito syrichta
TAATATGTCATTGGTTTCAATTTACTATTATTTTTTAAGGATCATTGAAGGAGTCCAGCCCCTTGCAAGGGGTCGTGAGATTTCCTGAAGGAGAGACGGATAGGCAAAAGATGAAAATCTTATACCCAGACACCTGCTTCCTGAACAGATGACAATTTAATGTTAGTTAACACAGAGCTTTTATACTATTCGTAAAGGGGCAAGACAAAGAAAATTCCTTCATGTACATATCCTCTACAAGTTACCACCATCTAGTGGTCTTAGCAACAAGCAAGCCAAGAACCCTGTAAACATTCAGAATGAGTCTTATTCATAAGGCCAAAGATGATAGTTTTAGTCCAAAGTCCCAAATTACAGTCCTTGAACTGTTTCCAGAAAGTTTAGCAGTAGTCTTCCTTCTGGGGCTTTATGACCTTCAGAGCTTGTAATCGCCTTTCTCTTCCAGGTGTCTCCATTACTTTTCTCTTATCCTGCAGTGATTGTTTCTAAAGAAAACTCAAAAGAAGCTTTTAGTAATGTTTCCCAGGCCCCCAAGGTTGCTTTCCGTCTTTAGCTGTTATCATAAAAGTGTCTGATTAGTATATTATGAGTTCAGTGAAAACCCACTCTATAAATGTTAACTTAGAATTTTAACTATTGAATTAAGTAAAAATCTTAATGATTAATCTTTATCCTAAGTCTGTGAAGAAAGTGTTATAAATCACCTACATAACTCCTAGATAAGTGTTAGAACTTATATTGAGCTCATAATGAACTTACCATAAACTTGA
>NW_007003340.1:0-810 GCF_000164805.1 Carlito syrichta
CTAGTTAAGTCAGATGGCTTGCTAGAAAGCTAGCTATATTAGTCAGCCTATTTTGGCAGCTATGTAGTTAGTTAAGTCAGCTAGTTATTTCAGTTGGCTAGCTAGATAGTTAGCTAGATATCTAGCTAGTTAAGCCAGCTAGATAAGCCAGCTGGCTAGCTAGGTAGACTAGCTGCTTAGCTCAGCTAGTGAAGTCAGCTTGCTAACTAATTTAGTCAGTGAGTTAAGTCAGCTGGATAGCCAGCTGCCTAGCTGGGTTGCTACCTAGTTAAGTCAGCTGTCTAGCCAGTTTTGTAGCTAGTTAAGAAACCTAGTTAAATCAGGTCACTAACCAGCTGGTTACCTATGTACCTAGGTTGATAAGTCAGCTGGCAAGCCAGCAGGATACGTAGCTAGCTATCTAGTGAAGTCAGCTGGCTATCCGGCTGGCTAGCTAGCTTCCTATGCAGTTAAGTCAGCCTGCTAGACAGCAGGCTAGCTAGTTAAGTCACCTAGTTATGTCAGATGACTAGACAGCTGGTTAGCTAGGTAGCTACATAGTTAACTCAGCTGTCTAGCCCACTGGCTAGCTAGTTAAATCACCTAGTTAGGTCAGCTGGCTAGCCAGCTGGCTAGCTAGGTAGATTGCCAATTTAGTCAGCCGGCTGGAAAAGAAGGCTAGTTAGTTAAGTCACTCATTTTTAGTCAGCTGGCCAGCCAGCTGACTAGATATATAGCCAACTAGTTCATTCAGCTGACTAGCAGCAGGACAGATTATTTAAGTCAGCTAATTAAATCACTAGGTAAGTCAGTTGGCTTTCCAGCTAGCTA
>NW_007003341.1:0-727 GCF_000164805.1 Carlito syrichta
CACATCAAACACCTGGAAATGAGAGTCTTCTTAGAGAAACACCTTGAAACAATATCTTTAATTAGATCACATGAAATTAGAATGGTTTTACTAACCAAACATGTTATTAGAGGCATGCAGTGTAAAATCACAAGCATATTTGTCCTTATATAATGAACTGGTTTTTTTCTAATTATTGGTACTTTGTTAATTTTAACTGTAAGAGCAGAAGTGCTGGAGCTTAAGGTAAAATATATGAGGAGAAAATAATGAATTGGGAAAAGACTATCATTATCCTATTTTCTCAGCAGGACACAAGAATTCTGCAGGAGAATAGTTGGAAAGTCCCTAGAATAGAGAAAAAAGTCACTATCTGAGCTAAACACTTAATGGGAGAGGCAGGGCAAAATACAGATCTTTCTTGCTCTCTCTTCACACACACACACACACACACAATTTGTGAAACTGGATCTCTCAACAAAATATGTTACAGCCGTCAAAGATCAATTTAGGTTGATATCAGGGGTTTTCTTTTAAAAAGCAATGTCTAAGAAAATTTCTACTGTGGGTTAGAAATCGAGCCCAGCTTCCTAACACCTCACTTCTCCTGCCTTGTAATGAGCATGGACCTTCCAAGGAATGATCCTGAAACACTACAATTCCCAAGTCACGCATAGGATATTGCTTCACATTCTTCAGACTGCATTTACCAACATATAGGAGTGGCGTACACTAATGTCTCACTATT
>NW_007003342.1:0-683 GCF_000164805.1 Carlito syrichta
AAACATCCGGGCATCTGTATTGTTGTATACAGAGTTTTGGAATCCACATAGACAGGGAAAATCAGGGCATCTTGCTGAGAATGGAAAGGGAATCCGGTTCGTGAAGTTCTCAATCGCTTTAATCTAAAAGGTCTCCTGATAATGTTTAATCAGCAATCTGGGCTTCTATATCGCCACATTTTTAGGGAGACTTTTGAAAAGGTAAACAGGAATCTTGTGTTCAAATTCCACCAGAAATTTATGGGAGTCTTTCTCTTGATATCCAAGCAATTGGAATTCCAGGTCACCAGGAAATATCTTGGTATCTTGCTGAGAATGAAGCAGGCATTTCAGTAATGAGAGTCCACATATACAGAACACCACACGACCTGTTACTATGGAAGAATAAGGAATCTTGTTTATACGTGTCATCCATCCTAAAAACCTACAAAGCGTCTGGCTTAGATATAACCACCAATCAGGTTTAGGGAGTAGGAATCTGAATAATGGGAGTCCACATATACAGGAAATTGCACTGTCTAGTGCTAAGGAAGAATAAGGAATCTGGTTTACACATGTCCTCAATCCCAAAAAATCTTCAGGGTGTCTTGTTAAGGTCTAAACACGAATGGGTTTTTTGAAGAATAATCTAGGGAAATCAAATCCTCATACACAGGCACTGCACGGACTTTTCCTAAGAAAGA
>NW_007003343.1:0-717 GCF_000164805.1 Carlito syrichta
CATCCAATTCTGAATCCATGTTCTTCTGATATGGGGCCCATAAACCTGAGTCCAAGCAAGGCATGTAGCCAAAATGATTAGTTCAGACTGAGCCAATCAGAATGAATCCCAGTAGAGGCTGCCTTTTTTTTTTTCTTTTCTCACACACACACACACACACACACACACACACACACACACACACACACACACACACTTGAGTTGGAGCCTCACTCTGTCACCCACTCTAGAGTGCAGTGTCACGATCATGGCTACTGCAACCTTGACCTGCTGGATTCAGGCAATTCTTCTGCCTCAGCCTTCCAAGTAACTGGGACTACAGAAACACGCTACCACACCTGGCTGATGTTTTCTATAGATAGATAGATAGATAGATAGATAGATAGATAGATAGATAGATAGAAAGATAGATAGATACATTTTTTTTGAGGCTTACAATTTTAAGTATCTAAACTAGCAGGTTATAAGGCCCTACCCAAGAATAAAGTGCATCAGGAACAATGCAATACTAACCAATAGAGATAAATAAATGGAATACTGCACTATTATTTGACTCTCTCAATCCATCAATGCCAAAATTCAGATAACCTCTGAAATTTTAGTTACACAAGAAAATACATCTCATTTTTGTTTAAGCAGGAGTCCCCAACCCCTGGTCATGGACCATTATGGTCTGTGCCCTGCTAGGAACTGGGCCACACAACAGGGGGTGAGCAC
>NW_007003344.1:0-782 GCF_000164805.1 Carlito syrichta
ATTAATTAGAAAGCTGACTTACCTAGCTGAATTAGTTAGGTGACTTAACTACTTATGTAGCTGACTTAATTGGCCAACTTAACTAGTTATCTAGTTGACTTAAATACCTGAATTAAATAGTTAGCTAGCTACTTAACTAGCTGAATAACTAGCTGAATAACTAATTAGCTAACTAGTTAGGTAGCAGACTTAAGTAGCTGACATGTATTTAGCTAACTAGTAAGCTAGCTGACTTAGCTAGCTGACCTAGCTAGCTGGCTGGTTAGCTTGCTGACATAGCTAGCAGACTTAACCAGTTGGTTTTCGAAATAGCTAACTCACTTAACTAGTTGGTTAATGAGTTAGCTACCTGTGTTAACTAGTTGGGAAACTACTTAACTAGCTGACTTAACTAGTTGTTTAACCGGTTACCTAGGTGACTTAACATGTTCGTTGATGAGTCGGCAGAATATTTAGCTATTTTAACACGTTGGCTGACTACACGACCAACTTTTTAGCTGGCTTAACAAGTTGGCCGACTATAGTTGACTGACGAGTTGGCCCACTACTCAGCTCTGTTAACTCGTTGAATGGCTGGTGTGCTGACCTGACTAGTTGGTCGATAATTAGGTCAATTAGTTTGATTGCCTAAATTTATCGTTGTTCTACTATTCAGACAATTGGTTAGCTGACTTAACTGGTTGGCCGGCTAGGCGGCCGACTTGGTTACCTGTTTTTACTAGTCGGCTGGAGAGTGAGCTGACAGGTGAACTAATTTAACTCGTTTTCCGGTGAGTGATCTC
>NW_007003345.1:0-413 GCF_000164805.1 Carlito syrichta
GATCAGGCGGCACTTTTAAGGCAAGTAGGATCAGGCGGCACTAATAAGGCAAGTAGGAACAGGCTGCAATAATAAGGCATGTAGTATCAGGAGGCACTAATAAGGCAAGTAGGATCATAGGGCACTATTAAGGCAATTATGATTAGATGGCGTTAATAAGGCAAGTAGGATCACACCACACTAATAAGGCAAGTAGGATCAGAGGGAACTAAAAGGCAAGGAGCATCAGATGGCACTCATAAGGCCAGGAGTATCACACTGCAATAATAAGGCAAGTAGGATCAGATGGCACTAATAAGGCAAGTACTATCAGACGGCACTAATAAGGCCAGGAGTATCTGACTGCAGGAATAAGGCAAGTAGGATCAGAGGGCACTAATGAGGCAAGAGGGATCAGACGGAACTTAATAAGG
>NW_007003346.1:0-501 GCF_000164805.1 Carlito syrichta
ATCTTAAGCCATTGCACCCAGCCCTTTTTCTCTTTCTATAAGTGCATTAATCTCATCTTGAGGGCCCACCCTCATAACCTAATGAGCCCAAATTCTCTCCTAAAGGCTTCATTTACAAATGCCATCAAACTGGAGGTAGGGTTTCAATGCCTGAATTTGGGGGTGACACAGACCCTCAGTCTATTGCAAGAAGGAATAAATTATAGTGAGTTTTTGGAAAGTCCATGCCAATCTATAATCTCTATATTATATTTCTTTAAATCTTGTTATTTGTCATAATGATATTTGATGCCAAAAATATCATGTGTAGTAATATGTGTTTAGAATCTTATGCTAAATTTAAAAGAAAGTAATATTGACAGAACCTTTTTTTCAGACCTACATGTCATTTATACATTTCACTGGATAGTTTAGCTATTAAAACTATCTACCATAAACCAATGACTGACTATTTTACTTGGTAGTCCTCAGCTGGCAGAATATGGCCAGTAAATCAGACCA
>NW_007003347.1:0-780 GCF_000164805.1 Carlito syrichta
TAGCTAACTAGTTGGTTAGCAAAGACAGCTGGCTAGCTAGGTAGCAGCTTGTTAAGTCAGCTACTTAAGTAAGCTTGCCAGCCAGCTGGATAACTAGGTAGTGAGCTAGTTAAGTCTGTTGGCTAGCCAGCTGGCTAGCTGATTAATTTATCTAGTTAAAAAAGCTGGCTAGCCAACTGGCTAGGTAGGTACCTAGCTAGTTAAGTCAGCTAGATAGCTACCTGGTTAGCTAGTGATATCCGTGATTTAAGTCAGCTGTCTAGACACCTGGTCAATTGGTTAAGTCAGCTAGTTTAGTCAGCTGTCTAGCCAGCTGGCTAGGTAGGTAGCTAGCTAGACAAGTCAGTTTACTAGCCAGCAGAATAGTTTTTCAAGTCAGCTAGTTAAGTATGCTTAACATAGATAGCTAGTAAGTTATGTGAGGTGGCTAGCCAGCTTGCTAGCTTAAGTCAGCTAGGTAAGTCGGCTGGATAACCTGCCAGCTAGATAGGTAGCTAGCTAATTAAGTCAGCTAGTTAAGTCAGCTGGCAACCAGCTGGCTAGCAAGTTACACCAGCTGGTTAAGTCAGGTTGCAAACACCTGACTAGCTAGTTATGTCAGCTAGTTATTTCCACTGGCTATCTAGGAAGGTAGCTATATTCATTAGCTAGTTATGGTAGCTAGGTAGCTAGTTAAGTCAGCTACTTAAGTCAGCTGGGTAGCTAGATAGCTAGTTAGATAGCTAGCTCATTAAGCCAGCTAGATAAGCCAGCTGGCTAGCTAGGTAACTAGTTGACTAA
>NW_007003348.1:0-609 GCF_000164805.1 Carlito syrichta
CGTGATGTTAGTAATCTTGATCCTGTGTAGGCCTGGGCTAATGTATGTTAGTTTGTTTTCTAGTTTTGTTTTTGTTTTGTTGTTTTTTTTGTAAAGTTCAAAAAAGAAAAATAAATTAATTAAAAATCTTATAAATTAAGAATATAAAGACAAAATATTGGCTGGGAATGGTGGCTCAGCCTGTAATCCCAGCACTTTGTGAGGCCAAGGCGAGGATTGCCTGAGCCCAGGGGTTCAAAACCAGCCTGGACAACTTGAGACATTGTCTCTATAATAAATCACAAAAACTAGCTGGGCATGGTGGCATGTGTCTGTAGTTCCAGCTACTTGGAAGGCTGAGGTGGAAGGATCACCTAAGCCCAGCAGGTTGAGGTCACGGTGGCCATAAGCATGCCTCTACCCTGAAAAAGCAAGACTCTAACAAAAAAAATTATGTGTGTGTGTGTATATATATATATATATATATATATATATATATATATATATTACAATTGTATAATGTGTTTATTTTGTGTCATCACAAAAGAGTCAAAAAAGTTAAGTAAAAACTTCATAAAAATAAAAATTTTACAGTAATCTAAGATCAATTTATTAATGAAGAAAAAATTA
>NW_007003349.1:0-772 GCF_000164805.1 Carlito syrichta
ATACCCATCAAATTACCAGCAATATTCTTCTCAGACCTTGAAAAAACTACACAGAAATTCATATGGAAATACAAACGACCAAGAAAAGCCAGAAAAATCCTCAGCAAAAAAAAACAAAGCAGGTAATAATTAAAACAAGTTGGTATTGGTACAGGAACAGCCATATAGACCAATGGAATAGAATTGAGATTCCAGAGCAAAACCTGAATTCCTCAACCAACTCATCTTTGACAAAGCCTCCACCACCTAACACAGGGGAGAGGAGAACCTCTTCAGTTAATGGTGCTGGGAATACTGGCTGACCATATGCAGCAGATTGAAACAGGATCCCTATCTATCCCCTTACACGAAAATTAACTCTAAATGGATCCGAGACCTAAATGTAAAAATTCAAACCATAAGAACCTTAGAAAATGAAGGACATACCCTCATGGAAAATGGAACTGGTATCCAATTTCTGAACAAAACCCAAAACCCACAGGCCATAAGAGATAAGATAGACATGTGGGACCTCAGGCCAAAGAAACCATCGAGAGAGCATGGGGACAGCCTACAGATTGGGAAAAAGTATTTGCCAACTCCAGGTCTGACAAAGGCTTAACATCCTGGATCTACAAGGAACTCAACGTGCTGAAAAGAAAAAAACAAACAATGGGCAAAAGATATGAACAGATATGAACAGACACTTCACAAAGGAAAACATCTGAGCACCAACAGACACTTGAAGAAATGTTCATCTCACTAATCATCAGGGAGATAGATGCAAGTCAAA
>NW_007003350.1:0-953 GCF_000164805.1 Carlito syrichta
TTAAAAAAAACAATAAGCAACATCTACATTGTCTATCTTTACCTACATTTTTTATTATAAGGTGTTCATATCCATCAGAGGTTTAATTTTCAGGGAAAGTCTGTGAGACTGACAAACTTTGAATTTTTCCTGGTCATATCTAATAAACTCTAAATTTATACATCAAAGAAGCCAAAGTCAGCTACAATTATAAATATGAAGTAATGCAATCATTTCTCTTTCTTTCAACAGCATCAACACTAGCCTCAATTAAGAGTCATGACTACAGTAAATATTCTATTTGTAACATTAATTGCATCATACAACAATTGAACTAATTGTCACAACAATCATAGGCTGTAATTAAAGATGCAAATGCTTTCTCCTTGTCTTGATAATATTGGTCAAGCTGAATTATCTGACTACTAAACACCAATGTTAAGAGTAAATTACAGTTTATAAGGAATACAGAAAACCAAATTCAGAAGAGGTTCAAAGCAGTAGAAATCTCAGGCATGTTCGGGAGTAAGGAAACTTGTTGATGGAAAGAAAAATCAGTCCCCTATGATAGGTAATGAAGTGATTCAACATGCAACATTTTATTTTATTTTATTTTATTTTATTTATTTATTTTTTTGAGTTGGAGTCTCACTCTGTCGCCCAGACGGGAGTGCAGTGGCCGCTTCTGGCCACCGCAGCCTCGACCTGCTGGGCTCCAGCGATCCTTCCGCCTCAGCCTTCCCAGTAACCGGAATTATAGGCATGCGCTACCACGCTCGTCTGATTTTTGATTTATTGTAGAAATGAGGTTTCGCTGCCCAGGCGGGTCTCGAACCCGTGGGCTCAGGCAATTCACTCACCTCAGTTTCCCAAAGGCGCGGGATTACAGGCTTATCCACCAAGCCCAGCTGCAACATTTTAGTATGACAAATAATATAACTCACCGTTGTTCCTTTCAATTGTCATAAATCTTA
>NW_007003351.1:0-722 GCF_000164805.1 Carlito syrichta
TTCAGTTTGTTAAGTCAGCTGGCTATCTAGTTAGCTAGTTAATTCAGCTATTCTTGTGAGCCAGCTAACTAGTTTTGTCAGCTAGTTAATTCGGCTAGTTAGATAGCTAGCCAGGTAGCATGCTAATTATTTCAGCTAGTAAAGTCAACTGGCTATCTAGGTAGCTAGCTAGTTAAGTCAGCTAGTTAAGTCAGCTGGCTAGCTAGTTAAGTCAGCAGACTAGACAGCTGCCTAACTTGGTAGCTAGCTAGTTAATTCACCTGGCTAGCCAGTTGGCTAGCTAGCTAAGTCACCTAGATAATTCAGCTGGCTAGCCAGCTGATTAGCTAGGTAGTTAGGTAGTTAAGTCAGCTGGTAAGCAGGAGCCATAGGTGTCTAGCTAGTTAAGACAACTGGCTAGCCACCTGGCTAGCTAGTGATCTCAGTTAGTTAAATCAGCTGACTAGCCAGCTAGCTAAGGAGTTATGTCAAGTAGTTGAGTCATCTGGGTAGCCAACTGGCTAGTTGGTTAAATCATCTAGTTAATTCAAGTTGCTAAACATCTAGCTAGCTAGGTAGCTAGCGAGTTAAGTCAGCTGGCTAGCCAGCTGGCTAGCTGGTTAAGTCAGCTATTTAAGTCAGCTGGGTAGCCACCTGTCTAGGTAGGAAGCTAGCTAATTAAATCAACTTGCTAGCCGGCTGGCTAGAGAGTTAAGTGAGGTGGTTAGTCATCTGGCTAGCTA
>NW_007003352.1:0-753 GCF_000164805.1 Carlito syrichta
CCTTTTTTATAGTATTATGGCAAATTATCAGGGTCTGCTTGAGTCCCATGTCATGCTTGCCCTCCTCTCCGTGCCCAGTAAGGAGCTGACTGGGATGTGTTCACACTTGAAGAGTGTGTGAAAGGCTCTAGGCATTGGACAATTTGCGTTTCTATACATAATATATATTTTTGAATGGCTGCTGTGTTCCCTGGACACATATAAACAAAATTATTTTACAGCCCACCAGTTGTTCATAGAATATTTTGTGGATAGTGACTACAATTACAGTTATTTGTGATGAACTTCTAAATGAAAGGGATCCAGGAGTTACTATGAGAACACAGAACAGTGCACTATTATATCGATATAAAACTTTGAATCCAAAACACTGAGGTCTGTGGAAAGGAATGAGAGAACCTTTCCCCTGAGATCTGAAAAATGAATCTCCTAAGAGGAATGTAGTCAATTCCCCAAAACTCTACATCATCTGGGAGACAACTGAAAGTACTGTTTCTCATTTTTATTTTATTTTATTGCGTTTTTGCTCTTACTTTCTTTTTTACAGATTACTTGTTTCCAGACAAAGCCAATTAAATAACATTCAGTAATATCCAAAATTTAAAAAATACTGAAGCCATGATTAATACTCTCCTTGAATCTCTGTAACTACCCAATATATGCACATACTGTTCCCGTGTTATAGCAGAGCACTGAAGACTACAGACGTTAATGACTTGTGTAAACCCTGTACAGCCAGTACGGGTGAAACTG
>NW_007003353.1:0-1265 GCF_000164805.1 Carlito syrichta
CTGGTCAGCCAGCTGACTAGCTGTTTGACTCAACTAGTTAAATCAGTTGGCAACCAGCTGGTTAGCAAGTTAAGTCAGCTTGATAAGTCAGCTGGCAACCAGCTGTCTAGCTAGTTAATTCAACTCATTGACAGTTGGCTATACAGGTTGTTAGTTAGCTAAAAAACTAGTTAAGTCAGATGACTAGCCATCTGGCTAGATAGTTATTTCAGCTAGTTAAGTCAGCTGGCTATCTAGAAAGCTTGCTATATTAGTCAGCTAATTATGGCAGGTAGGTAGCTAGTTAAGTCAGCTAGTTAAGTCAGCTGGTTAGCTAGATAGCTAGCTAGATAGCTAGCTAGATAAGCCAGCTAGATTAGCCAGCTGGCTAACTAGGTAGCTAGCAGCTTAAGTCAGCTAGTTAACTCAGCGAGTTAAGTCAGCTGGATAGCCAGCTGCCTAGCTTGGTCATTACCTAGTTAAGTCAGCTGGCTAGGCAGTTAGATAGCTAGTTAAGTAACCTAGATAAGTCAGCTCACTAGCCTCCTGGTTACGTAAGTACCTAGGTAGATAAGTCAGCTTGCAAGCCAGCAGGATACATTGCTAGCTAGCTAGTGAATTCAGCTGGCTATCCAGCTGACTATCTAGGTACCTAGGCAGTTGAGTCAGCCTGCTAGCCAGCAGGCTAGCTAGTTAAGTATCCTAGTTAAGTCAGCTGACTATACATCTGGCTAGCTAGGTTGCTAGATAGTTAAGTCAGCTGTCTAGCTTGCTGACTGGCTTGTTAAATCACCTAGTTATGTCAGCTGGCTAGCCAGCTGGCTAGCTAAGTACCTCGCTAATTTAGTCAGCTGGCTAGAGAGAAGGCTAGGTAGTTAAGTTACCTAGTATAGTCAGCTAGCTATCCTGCTGGTTAGCTATATAGCATGCTACTTAATTCAGCTGACAGCAAGCAGGCCAGCTATATAAGTCAGCTGGATAGCCAGCTGGCTAGCTAGGTAGCGACCCACTTAAGTCAGTTGGCTAGTCAGCTGGCTAGCTAATTAAGTCAGCTAGGTAAGTCAGCTGGCTAGCCAGCTAGCTAGCTAGGTAGAGAGCTAGTTAAGTCAGTTGGTAGCCAGCTGGCTAGCTATTTACATCAGCTAGTTAATTCAACTGGCTTCCCAGCTAAATAAGTCAACTAGATAAGTCATCTGGCAAGCCAGTTGGCTAGCTAGGTAGTTAGTTAAGCAGCTAGTTAAGTCTGGTGGTTATCCAGGTATCTATCTAGTTAAGTCAGTGAGTTA
>NW_007003354.1:0-522 GCF_000164805.1 Carlito syrichta
TGAGACCAAGATGGGGAATCGCCAGAGCCTGGCAGGTGTACTATGTGGTGGCCGTGATCCTGCTGCTGCACTCAGCCTGGGCCACAGAGCAGGATTCTAACTTCTAATAATCATAATCACCACCAATGCCACCATCACCACTCCTGCCACCCAGTGCAAAGAGTCAACCTCAGGTATGGGAGAGGACAAGCACTTCCCTGACTGTCATTCATGGGAGGTTTCAAAGCTGGCTCCCTGGCACGCCCATCCCACATCTTCGGCCATGTATCCTAGAAGGCATGCTACCACCCTCTACACACATGATCCATGGCAAAGACGCATGTGTGCTCATGAAACAGATGGCCCCTTGTTAGGGCAGCCATTGGTCACAGAGCGATCAAGACAGTACAGCAACACCAAGGACAGCCCAGCTTCCAGTCACCCGGTCTGCCACCTTTGGGCCAGAAGAGGCGGGAGGATTGCTGGAGCCCAGCTTCCAGTCTTCTGATGACTCCTTCGTTTCCCACCCACACTGGCCTTTCC
>NW_007003355.1:0-786 GCF_000164805.1 Carlito syrichta
GCAGATTGTCAAGAATTGTCCAGTATGTCCTACTTTCGTTAATGTTCCAGCAGGAGTTGATCCATGAAGATTAAAACCTAATGTATTATGGCAAAAGGATGTAACTCATGTACCTACTTTTGGATAATTGTCTTATGTGCATGTTACTGTGGATACGTTTTCTCACGTTATTTTACCTCAGCAAGAACTGGAGAAGCTTACAAGGACGTGTTACATTTATTTTTTGTTTCTCACAATTAGGTATGCCAAAACAACTTAAGACTGACAATGGTCCTGCATATACATCAAAATCTTTTCAACAGTTTTGTTCTCAATTTAATATTTTTCATTCTACAGGAATTCCTTATAACCTGCAGGGTCAAGCCATAGTTGAAAGAGCCCATCAAACTTTAAAAAACCAAATACATAAATTACAAGAGGGGGAGTTTAGGTATAGTTCTCCTCATCATGTTTTAAATCATGCTTTATTTGTTATAAACCATTTAAATTTGGATGCTTCACGCAATTCAGGTATGGCTAGACACTGGAACCCAGAAGGAAATGTTAAACCTATAGTAAAATGGAAGGATCTTCTACAGGCCAATGGAGAAGGCCTGATATATTACTAACCAGTGGGAGAGGATATGCTTGCATATTTCCACAGGATGCATCAACTCCTGTTTGGATTCCTGATCGACTCATTCAAAATGCCCCCACTAACCCAAAGACTGATATGGGTGGCATGAATCCTGTTGAATCAAGGATAGACCGGAGAAAATATAAACAAATAAAGGTTTTCACTTCCTT
>NW_007003356.1:0-792 GCF_000164805.1 Carlito syrichta
ACAACAAGGAAGGAATTGGAGAAAAACACCATCACCCTCCAGATCCTAGGAGATTCTTAGGATTTTGGATCAGTGGCAAGTTCTGTCATCTGTTAGGGGAGGAAGTTGTGTGGAGATAATTGCTGACTTTGGGGTATTGTATTACCAATGGGCCTGTTACCTGGTTGGGCTTTCCTTGGGCATATCAGACCCTCCTTACACACACACACACACACACACACACACACTCAGAGGAAGAAGGGAAGACAACCTGGAAATAATTCACACTGTCTACTCAACCTGAACAGATGGTACACTCCCTCATTAGGAAACAATCGAAGCGCCCCAATTTCCAGGCCTTTCTCCACCATCAATAACCAAAATCTGGAAGCAAGGGGGATCCCTAACACACTTATAATAGTTATTAAGTATTGGTTCTTTTTGGCAGCAGCGGAGGTTGTACTATGATGAAGAACCCGTAGCATCAGTATTTAGAAGTGAACTACTTCCTCATGAAACACTTCTAAATATTCCATCGAGGAGGTTTCCAGTCACAGACACGTGAATGAAAAAGAGTAAACATGGCTAACTCTTCAAGAGAGTTTTCTGGTCTGGCAGAAAGCTTTTGTGCCTACTCCAATTTTCATATGAAGATTCAATTTTTGCAAGATCTTTAATGATCGAGGAAGCAATGTGGGTAACCTGCCCACAGAATCAGAGGTTAAAAATAGTTGTTGCCCTCAGAGGTCATACTAACTGAAGGGAGACAGGTCTTCATAAATGAGTTATGGGGTGAAGGAGTGATGAATGGGA
>NW_007003357.1:0-740 GCF_000164805.1 Carlito syrichta
ACAGCTTTATAGAAACATAATTGAAATACAATAAGCCATACATATTTAAAGTGGCAATTTGATAAGCTTTGATATATGAATACAACATGAAACCAATAATGCAACCAACAGAATGAACATATGTGGTGCCCCCGCAAAGTCTCCCTGTGCTTCTTGGTAATCCCTCCTTCCTGTTCCTCTATTCCCTTAGCCCTGTCATTGATCTGATTTCTTTACTATAGATTAGAGTTTTATAGAAAAGGAATTATTGTCTCTCTCTCTCTCTCTCTCTCTCTCTCTATATATATATATATATATATATATACACACATATATATATGCCAAAAATGTATATATATTTAAGAGATGCTATCTATGTATTACTTTTCAAAGCTAAATTGAATTATGGTAGCAATGTGTAATATGATGGTATGATGTTCATTCAAAAGATGGAGTTAATCAAATGAATGCTAGCATCGCCATGCAACAGGCAGGACAATCAAAGAAAATGATGGAAGCCCAGATGTTGTTGGAGGAGTACAAGACCATTTTGAAGTGGTATTTGAAATTTGAGAACACTGTGGAAGTACAATGATAATGGAGGTATGAATATGCAACAGAACCTTCAACACACCTAATAGCTGCACGCATTTGTGATATGTTTGAGACTCATGGTACTGTGTGTGATGTGCACAAGGGAAGACACAGGAGGCCTCAAACAGCAACAAGTCCTGCTTCTCTACTGTGGTATTGGAACAGTT
>NW_007003358.1:0-727 GCF_000164805.1 Carlito syrichta
TCTATCCTACATAGGAGTTCAAACGTCGACCGAAGTTCTATTGCATAATAGCATATAATATAGTCACTTGGACTTGAATATGTTGTATCCTTTGCTCTTGTGCCAGCATGAGCTCCATTGAGCTCTTTGACACCAGTACATAGACGATGGTGTGAGATCTAGGAGCTTAGCCTGATCCAGTGTAGGCTGCTCTTGAGAGCTGTGACCAGGTAAGGCGGGACCTGGAGCCATACCAGACTGATAGGCAGTTACCAAGGTGTCACGGAGCAACTTCCGAGTAAGGGACATGACCAGAAACGGAAGCAGGAAGCTGTTACTGAAGGATGTAACTTCTGATAATAAATCTCCAATGTGATACAAAATAGGGGTTTGTAGATCGCACAGAAATATAACTTTAACAAATAGCAATGGGCGAGACCTGATCTTTACAACAAATCAAAAAATTAACCGGGCGTATTCGCGCGCACCTGTAGTTCTGGCTACCTGAGAGGCTGAGGCAGAAAGATTGCTGGAGCTCAGCAGTTCAAGGCTGTGTTGTCCGAGAGCGTGCCACTGCACTCCAGTATGTGTGACTGAGTGAGACTGCAACTGAAAAAAAATATATATAAAGATCAGTACTAAAAATTGAAAACTTTGTGAGAACTCTGTTCAGAATTTTTTGGGGGGCCCATGGGCTCCCTTTTTCTTTAGATTGTGTGAGAGAGAGAGAAAGGGAGAGGGAGAATGA
>NW_007003359.1:0-22846 GCF_000164805.1 Carlito syrichta
CCCAACATAGGTGCGCCAACTTTCATAAAGCCATTTCTTGGAAAACTAAAGAAAGATATTGACTCTAACACTATCATAACTGGGGACTTTAATACCCCACTCACAACCCTAGACAGATCATCAGGACAAAAAATCAGCAAGGAGATCTGGAACCTCAATGTGACTTTGGACCAAATGGACTGAATTGATACCTACAGAACACTCCATCCAAAGACCACAGAACACACATTCTACTCATCACCACATGGAACATATTCTAAGATCGACCACATACTCGGCCATAAATCAAGCATAAGCAAATTTAAAAGGACTGAAATTCTACCAAGCACCTTCTCAGACCACAGTGGAATAAAAATAAACATTGACACCAACAAAGTCCCCCCAAAACCCACAAAGACATGGACGCTAAACAGCATGATGCTAAACAACTCCTGGGTCAACGACGAAATCAAAACAGGGATCAAAAGATACCTGGAAACAAATGAAAATGAAGAAACATCTTACCAAAATCTCTGGGATGCCCTGAAAGCTGTAGAAAGAGAGAAATTTATATCCCTACAAACACAGATGAAGGAAATGGAAGGAACAGAAATTCACAACCTAAAAAGCCACCTAAAGAAGCTGGAAATGCAAGACCACAAAAACCCTAATTTCAGTAGAAGAATCCAGATCACCAAAATAAAAGCCCAAATCCAGGACATAGAAGACAAAAAGATAATACAAAAAATCAATGAAACAAAAAGCTGGTTCTTCAAAAGGGTAAACAAGATCGATGGTCCCCTAGCTAGACTGACCAAGAAAAAATGAGAAAAAAACCAAATAAGCACAATCAGAAACACAAATATGAAGTCACATCTGACCCTGAAGGAATACAAAAGATCATTAGAGACTACTACATACACTTGTATGGAAATAAACTTGAAAACCATAAGGAAATGGAGGGCTTTCTGACATCACACAACCTACCTAGGTTGGAACAAGAAAAAATTGAGACCCTAAATAGACCAATAACAATCAGGAAATCGACTACGTAATAAGAAAACTTCCTACAAAAAAAAGCCCTGGTCCAGATGGCTTTCCAGCAGAATTCTACAAGATATTTAAGGAGGAGCTGATACCAATCCTACTGAAGGTATTCCAGGCGATTGAAAAAGATGGAACTCTCCCCAAATCATTTTACGAAGCCAACATCACATTGATACCCAAGCCAGGTAAAGATCCAACAAAGAAAGAGAACTACAGGCCAATATCTTTGATGAACATAGATGCTAAAATTCTCAACAAGATCCTAGCAAACCGGATTCAGCAATACATCTCAAAAATCATCCACCATGACCAAGTAGGCTTCATTCCTGGCATGCAAGGCTGGTTCAACATTCGTAAAACCATAAATGTAATTAAATACATCAACAGATGTCAAAACAAAAACCACATGATCATATCATTAGATGCAGAAAAAGCGTTTGATAAAATCCAGCATCGCTTCTTGATAAAAACCCTTGAGCATCTAGGCATACGGGGAACATACCTCAAAATAGTAAAAGCCATCTATGAGAAACCCACAGCCAGCATACTCGTAAATGGACAAAAATTGGAACCAATTCCCCTGAAAACTGGAACTAGACAAAGATGCCCACTCTCACCCCTCCTGTTCAACATAGTATTGGAAGTCCTGGATAGAGCAATCAGAGAAGAGGAGGCAATCAGAGGTATTCAAGTATGAAAAGAGGAAGTCAAGTTATCTCTCTATGCAGATGATATGATTATGTACCTTGAAAACCCAAGAGAATCTGTCAAAGGCCTCCTTACATTGATAAAGGCCTTTGGCAAAGTCTCAGGATACAAAATAAATGTACAAAAGACAGTCGCATTTCTCTACACCAATAATAAACAAACAGAAACCCAAATAAAAAACACAATTCCATTCACAATAGCCACAAAAAAATGACATACCTTGGCATCTTCCTAACCAGAGACGTGAAAGACCTTTACAATGAAAATTACAAACACTGCTCAAAGAAATCAAAGCTGACACAAACAAGTGTAAAAATATCCCATGTTCATGGATTGGAAGAATCAACATTGTGAAGATGTCCATCTTACCTAAGCAATCTACAGATTCAATGCAATACCCATTAAATTACCAACAACATTCTTCTCAGACCTAGAAAAAAAACACAGGAATTCATATGGAAACACAAACATCCAAGAATAGCCAGAACAATCCTCAGCAAAAAAAACAAAGCAGGTGGTATCACAATACCAGAGACTTCAAACTTTACTATAAAGCTACAATCATCAAAACAGCTTGGTATTGGTACAGGAACAGGCATATAGATCAATGGAGCAGAATTGAGATTCCAGAAGCAAAACCTCAATTTCTCAACCAACTCATCTTCGACAAAGCCCCCACCACCTACCAATGGGGAGAGGAGAACCTATTCAGTAAATGGTGCTGGGAAAACTCGCTGACCACATGCAGAAGATTGAAACAGGACCCCTATCTATCCCCATGCACAAAGGTTAACTCCAAATGGATCAGAGACCTAAATGTAAAACCTCAAACCATAAGAACCTTAGAAAAGGAAGGAAATACTCTCATGGAAATCGGAACTGGCATCCAATTCCTGTACAAAACCCAAAATCCACAGGACTTAAGAGAGAAGATAGACAAATGGGACCTTATTAAACTCACAAGCTTCTGCAAGGCCAAAGAAACCATCAAGAGAGCAGGGAGACAGCCTACAGACTGGGAAAAAGTATTGCCAGACTCTAGGTCTGACAAAGGCTTAACATCCTGGATCTACAAGGAACTGAAACGTACTGAAAAGAAGAAAACAAACAACCCCATTATAAAATGGGCAAAAGATATTAACAGACACTTCACAAAAGAAGACATTCGAGCAGCCAACAAACACATGAAGAAATGCTCAACCTCACTAATCATCAGGGAGATGCAAATCAAAACCACACTGAGATACCACCTAACTCCAGTCAGAATGGCAATTATCAACAACTCAAAAAATAACAGCTGCTGGAGAGGGTGTGGTAAAAAGGGAACACTTCTACACTGTTGGTGGGAGTGTAAACTAGTGCAACCTCTGTGGAAAGCAGTGTGGCGATTCCTAAAAGCTCTAAAAATCGACCTTCCTTACGACCCTGCAATCCCCCTACTGGGAATATACCCTGAAGAACACAAATCACTCTATAAAAAAGATACCTGCACACGCATGTTTATCGCAGCATTGTTCACAATAGCAAGAACCTGGAAACAACCATGCTGCCCATCAAAAGAGGACTGGATTAAAAAATGTGGTACATATACATGATGGAATACTATGCAGTCATAAAAAAGAACAAAATCATGAATTTCGGTGCAACCTGGATGGAACTAGTCTAAAATACTGCGTGACCTCTCACAGCAACAAAGATCCGAATATAACATGTTCTCACTCATATAATGGACCTTGAACATCCAATGTAATACTATAAGAAAATGACTGACGGTACTGGGAAACTATGTGGGGAGGGGGATGGGATTAACAGTAGCAAATATCTGTCGGGGGATGGGAAAACACCTCTTATCAACAGGGTGTCTGAATGAAACGTAATTGTACACCTAACCCTTAACTGTACCCCACAAAACCATAATAAAAACTACTGATTAATAAAAAAAATAAAAAATAAATAAATAAATAAATATCAACCCTCGCCAATATGTCCCAAAACACAAAACAGTTTTTCTGAATAAAAAATATGTTCTGTCCACTTACCAGTCTTCTGGTTAATATTTTAAGATATCTTATTTGATGAACCAGATGAACAATTTTTGTCATAATAATGAAGTGAAGGAGTCAAAATAAACTGTGAAACTAACAATAAATTTACAAGATACGTTTTTACTTAGAAACAGAGAATTTTATCAATACAGACTAAGTCTAGATTGGTGGATGTTATCTAGGGGTTATATTCCTCTTCCCCTCCACACAGCCAAAGGTGACATTTGGTAATGTATTTGGCTGTTGTAACTGTGTGTGGGAGAAGGAGGGGTGCTAGTTACATCTAGTAATCAGAGGCCAGGAGTTCAGCTTAACATTCTGCTACAACACAACTGCTCCCCACACCCCTATGAAAATAATTATCTGGTTCAAAATGTCAATAAAGCTGAGGTTGAGAAGTTCTGGTCTAGAGAAACAGTAGCACAATAGATTCTTAAAATTTGTGAATTTAACTTTTGTGATTCCAGACCAGTATTTTCTACTTTTCCCCATCAAAACTAAAGGTTCTCATTCACCTTGATTACTCCCATCAGTAACAGAGGTTTACTACAGCTTCTCATACATATCATGCAGGCAACAGATTTAGATACTTCCCATGCATGCTACCTGCTGTCTCTTCTTCCATCAGAAGAACCAGAGCAGAAAACTGATGGTCTGGGGTAGCGCATCTCTAACTTGAGCATGCATCAATCAGAGTCATTGGGAAAATCTTGTTTAACTACAGATCGTTGGTTCCAAGAGATACTAATTTAGTGGATATAGGGTATAGTCTAAGGTGTTTTTCTTTCTTCACTTGTAGAAAGCTCCTAAATAATGCCAAAGTTGCTGGTCAGAGGCCCACACAGGCTCAGATTATTGCCAAAGCATTCCAGAAACCGATTACATAATGTGCTTAGTCTGGGCCTGAATTGTCATCCAGAGAGACTAAGGTACTGAACGAAGTCAGCTGTTTGACCCATGAAGAAGTTTAGGATGCAACCCCAAATCTACATCTCAGTATACATTTATTTTTCAATTTTCCTTATTATCACATGAAAAATAAGAAATGGGGGGAGGGAGCCATCCGGCCCTCATACACTTTGCAGTTTTCTTATCCTGAGCAGTTCTACATTTGCCTAAGCTTTCCTCATTTCTACCAAACTACGCTGCAAAACTCTATTGCTGTGTTGCTATTTATAATCCTGCCTAGTTCTGTTCTGTTTGCTCCTTTATAGAGAATCATGTTAGGGTCACACAAATTTGACATATGCTCAAATCAATATTCTCTTGGCTATAGGAAAAACCTGAATAGAATTTCATGTGTAAGGGATTTGTAGTTGAAGCACAAATAGAAATGTAAGGGCAATTTCAAATTGTAGAGAAGGTAAAGTAGTAGTATAAGATAAAAAGCCCCCAGTTTCTTCTTTGGGAACTCTATCTTCTTTACTCATTTAATGGTACTTACTGTGTAAACCCTTCAGTAGTCCCTAAATATCACAATCTTTTAGTTTCAAAGTATGTGAAAATGTATCTAAACTTTTCAGTTAAAAGCACTGTATTTTTTCATAGAATCAGAACATTCTAAGTTAAAAAGATTATATAGAATAACAGCCATAGAATATGCAAAAATATATGAAAAACTTCACTCTTACCTTAAATCTTATTCTTAAATCTTATCTTTCATGCTTGGGACATCTTTATGGACCTCTAAGTCATAATACCATATGTAAGTGGCATTAAATGGCAGAGACACCCCAATAATGACAGTATCGATAGTATTAGGGGACACTGAAAAATAGAGCTGTGCCCTGTAATATAAAACAAAATAAATAAGTTCCTCCCCCTGTGAAAAAAGATAGGACTATTTTAAGGCCACAAATTACTTGACTTACCCCAATAAGTTCTACTTTAATGAAATATTAAAAATGCATTTTTAAGATGCGACTAAGGGGAAAATATATTTAGGAAAATGTTACAAACAGTAAACTTATATTCATTTGATACATGTCTATGACAAAGACACTAATATGGAAATTTAAGTGTAGAAATAGATGTAAACAAACCATTGAACAAGAGGCAAGTCTTACCTTCATGCTGTGGGAGGAGACAAGTGAGATGTTGAGCAGCCTGGTTGGGCAATGGAAGTGGAATACAGAGATCATAGGCTTACAGCAGCTGGGCCATGAGAAGTGCATGAGAGGAGCTCCCAAGAAGAAGAGGGGTCTGCTATTTGGGCTTCCAAACTCACCATCTGACTTTGTGCCCGCACTGGAATCCCAATGGACTACTGTGGCCTCTGCTGGGGAAAGATGAACTTCCACGAGCCACACCTTTCTCCCTACACTGGTTTCTTCAAACATGGGGACTGGTCCTCCAAGGAAAGCTTCTTCTGGGTCTGGGGCAACTACTTTTAGGCTCTAAGAACCTGAGAGTGGGCAACTGTCCTTAGCTCAATGACATAAGGGTAGGAAATCAGCAGGAAGGGAGACAAACTGCCTTCTGAGATACTCTGGATAAAGTGAGACTGGGAAACAGTCCCTGACTCCCACAGTGGTTTAGCCCCAATGCTTGGCTCACCTGACACTTCTCACAAAGTCAGCCTGCAGCAAAGATCAGTATTGCTTTGCTACAAAATCTCAGTGATGGGGTGAGCATGCCTCAGACCTCCTCAGCATCTTAAAAGTTTTAATTTTAAATGAGATGGGAGTTATTTATGATCTATTATCTAGTGCTTATCTACTATCAACTGCTATTTAGGTTTCAACTCAATGAAAATATTAATATCTTATTTCACATATATAGTTCTCTTATTCTGTGTTGACACATTAGCTGCCTGGTCCCTTTTGGAAAACCCTTTAAACTTTATTGGTAGAAGGAAGCATCTAGAATATTTTATTGGAGACTAGAAGTCCAGTTGCAACAATAATACTATTAAAGCCCAATCTATGAAAAACTGGAATTTGGATTGTTGTTTCTCTTTGGGCCATAACTTTGAGGTGAATTATTTTCATAAAGAGGAACACATTTGACTGAATTGACTTGTTGGTTATTTTGACATGCTTCTCATACAGTCCAAAATAGGTTTATGCATTACAAAAATAATCAAACTTACCCTTCTACAAATACACGGAGACGAATATCTATTACAAAGAACATGTCAATAGCCAATGAAATGGCATGACATTTCGAAGCTAAGGCAAGGTCTCTACCAACGAGAGTTACGTCTGCAACCATAATCATCATATTCGCCAAAACCATCAAAAGCCCAAATATCCTACAATAAGTCAATAAATAGATAATGATAATAAGGATAAAAGAGTTTTACCCCTATAGATAGACTAGATATTGACCAAGGATCGGGTATCAAGATGTTATTATTTGAACTGAACTGTTCAGTGGCAGGAAAAATTTCATTGCCTTAGAATCTCAACAAAATTACTCAGTTTTCACACAGCAGAAACAGTTGTTAGTGAATAAAATTTCCACCAAACTACTTCAGAAAATGTTATCATGCCCTTGTCTAGTAGACACACCAGATTAACACCCCAAGATAGAACAGAAAAATTGAATTAAAATTACATTAATCTGTTTCTAAACTTTTCTTAAAATTTGAGTATTTCATAAAGAGCTTATATTCCTTATACTGTCTTATAATTAATATGATCCTCTTAATTCCTTATAATACATAAAACCTCATTAACGTGGATAATTCTTGCAACTTAGTGATGAAACATATATGAAAGGATGACTAACATAAGCCCTTTAAAAACCACTTTAACCAGTAAGAATTTTTACCAGTTATATTTTTAACAAGTACATGATTTATGATTGCTTTTAGCACAGTCATGGGCACATGAAATGATTTAATTCCATAAATATTTACATGATTAAACTTTAAAGTGCCTCTTGAAACTTTTTATACACGCTGTAGACATCTACCATAAATTAATAAAACTGTTTGTGAAATTGATGAATTATTATTGAAAGTACATTTTTTACAACTGCAACTCAAGTGAAAATATTGTTAATTTAAAAGGAGGCAATTATATCATGTCACTCTGTATCACAGTATGAAATCTTACTTTCATGCAGGGAAGAAACAGAAGTAAACAGGTGATGGACAGCAAGCAGATGAGTGGGTTAGTCACATGATTGCTGCCATGGTGGGGCTTATCTGTTAAATGCTTCAGAAGTTACATAAATGTGCTTTTTACTAATGCTACCATTTTCATCTTTCTGTCTTATTAGACTTTTGCTTTCTTATATAGAGTATGTACAACTAAAATGGATGTCTAGTAACTTTTTGGCATGCAAATAACATATTTCAACTTTATGGGGTAGGATTTATAAACTTGTTATAATCAGTTCAAACAACATAGCATGGAGACAGGAGAGAGTAATAGGCAAAAACTGACTTTTAGTGCCAGTTTTTCCATTAACTCGCTGTGGGATCCTGGACAAGTCATTGAACCTAACCAGACCTCAGTTTCCACAGCAATAAAATGAGAGATTTCAGGGACAAGCTTAGGGAGCAAATGATGCTCTTGTCATCTCTTGAAACTAGATATTCAGTGAACAGACAAACATTAGTAAGAGTTGCATTTGGGGTTGCAAATGCACTTTGGAGGTAAGACATCTTAGTACAATATACTGCAAAGGAAAAACACCCTAAAGACTGGGATCCATCCATTAATCAAGGGAGGGAGAGCCTGTTTGATGGAGCCTCAAGCAATGCCTTATTTTCCCCTATGGCTGGAGACAAGGTTGTCACTGGGGAACAATTTATTGTCCTGATCAAGCGTCCAACACAAGACCCAAATTTTACCTTGAGTAGGATGAGTCCCAAGACAGCGCTCATAGCCTGTGACTAAGAATGGAGAATGGAGAGGATAAATACTGAGTAGAACTAAGAAACTGCCAAGATTGGTCTTGGGTGCATGCTGTTAGGTTAAACTGAGATACAGGAAATCCCCCATCCTTTGATCGCTCACTCCTGTACCTGTACCCACCACCTCTGCCCAGGTTTAAGGAGATATGGCTAATGTGGATGGGGGACTAAGTGGCCAAAGAAGTGAATTCTTTCCTGAGGTTGTCATTCTCCTATTACAAGCCCCATCTGATACCACACTGTCTACTGGATCTCTAGGTAGCAAAAAACAAACCAAGAAAGGTTATGAGAAATCTGAACTTGCCTGACAAAGTGACTATATAGAACCAGGCCTGAGAGAGCACAGAGGCACAAAGGAGTGGTGTGAGGTGGTTTTAACCCCTCACATCCATTTCATTGTCCCCAGTAAACTATCCCAAGTAAATATACAAGTGATTTTTTTTTAGGTTAAATGCTATTTAAATGTAGCTTCAGACCAGGTGTGGTAGCTCATGCTGTAATCCAGCACTTTGGGAGGCAGAGGCAAGAGGATTGGCTGAGGTTTGAGATGAGCCTGGGCAATATGGCAAGACCTCATCTCTACAATAAATAAAAAAATTATCCAAGCATGGTGGTGTCTACCAGTAGTTCCAGCTACTTGAAAGGCTAAGGCAGAATCATTGCCTGAGCCCAGCAGGTCAAGGCTGTGGTGGTCATGAGCATGCCACTGCACTCCAGCCTGGGTGACAAAAAAAGAAAGAAAAAGAAATCTGATGGCTCTTGTCACCTCAACATAAATGCAGCTCAAACAGTATATGCAGAGTTTGTGGGGAAAGAACTGTGACTAATACATCTATATCCAGAAGTACTTATTCATACTTGGAAGCAACAGATAGATACTCCAACATACAGCAAATCAAACATATCAGGCACATAGCTTTTCTAAAAACAGTTACTCAAAGCAGTTGCTCAAGTCAACTAAGCATTACGTCAAAATGAAGAACATAGAAATAAAGAAGATCCCTTAGAAAGAAAAGTTAGTAAATAAAATAATAAACATTCATAGCTAAGTCTAAACAATAATTGCTAATGTAGCATAAAATTGTAGCAGATGGAAATGTAAATAAGTGATCCCAAATGCAAGGCAAATCATTTAAAATTCCTCATAATTGTATATATTTGAATTTGCAGGTTTTTCTAAAATTTTGGATTCAAAATTTGGCAGAAGATATAAATAAAAGCAGATTGCGTTTTTATCTTTCCCTGGTACAACTCCAATTTTATTCTGAATTTTAATGTAGGAAAAATTGTATGTTCATGCTCTCTAAATATTTATTTATTTATTTAGGATCTCATCTGTTACCCAGGCTAGAGTGCAGTGGCATGATCAGAGCTCACCACACCCTTTACTTCTTGGGCTCAGGCAAACCTATCACTGCAGCCTCCTGAGTAGCTGAAACTACTGGTGTGCACAACCATATCCAGCTATTTATTTTTATTTTTTGTAAAGATGAGCTCTTTTTTGTTGCATAGGTGGGTCTCAAACTCCTAGGCTCAAGTAACCCTCCCACTTTGGCATCCCAAAGGTCTGGGACTACAGGCAAGAGCTACTACACCTGGCCTCTAAATACTTAAATATGAATATTGATAGTCTTATAACTTTTATCTCAGTAAAAAATGGAAGGGGAAAAAAGGAAGCAAGTAATAGTCAAATATAGAGACTTTTGAAAAGAAAGTAATAGAAAGTGGTTTTTAATAAATAAAAAAGAAATATGATAAGTTAAACCAAATTTACCAGAAATAGTAAATACACATTACTTTCATATTCCATATTGACAAATACTTTCAGATAAATTTAAAGATTAAATGCACTATATGCTATAAACAAGACAAAAGCTAAATAAAAATGTCGGTTCAAAAATAAAGAGATGGATAAAGATATGAGATACTAAATGTTAAAACATCCTACCTTCCAATATTAAGATCAAAGTTTAATTCAAAGCAAAGAAGTTAACTGTGACTGTGATTTATTTTATATCAAGTAAGTAGAATCTGCAGGACACCAACAAGATCACGTTTAACAGAGTGGGATCTGTATCGGGGACACTTGTTTCTCTGGTACAGATTCTGGGCATGGAAGTGGCACTAAAGGCACTGGAATGATTCTTTGTTATTCCTTCTCAATCTATGTCTCTGGCTTTCTCTTCCAAACTCTCCACAACACGCAAGGCCATATTCCCGGAGTATATGAGTAGTATCAATTCAGATTGAAGAAGGCAGACTCAGGCTTTAGATCTGACTCCAACCTAAAGGAATTTCTATGAAATACTTAATTTATCCAGAATTATACACAAAAAACTTCAATATACTCTAAAATATAAAAATTATACGGGCTATATTTTTCTGGTCTTGATGTAATAAAATCAAAGTAGTGGTGGAGGTCTGCCTTATTATATATTTAATTGCCTTTTATCACCTCAGAAATTTAAAATGCTTCATATAAGACAACTCGGATTAAATGGAGATATTGTTTTGAAGGCAAAATTGGCTGATGTTCACTCAAGAAAAAATAGGTAATACAAATACATATATGTATTTTAAAGAAATTGCACTTGCAGTTGAAAACTTTCCTATAACAGCAAAAATATTCAAGCCCAGGAGATTTCATTGGTGATTCTAACCAAAAAAAAAATTTTGGGGTGGGAGTGGATTTTTAAAAAAATTTTTATTATAAAGATGTGGGGTACATTTCAGGGTTAGGTATATAAACATTGATCATGCAGGTACCCTTGTTGATGAGGTATGCCCCTTCCTCCCCTAGCAGTTTCCCTCAACTGCCAATCCCACCCCATTCCCATTATGTGCAGGACAAAATATGTGCAGGATCTTCTCTTAGTCCATTTTCTATTGCTATAAGGGAATACCACACTAGGTAAAGAAAAGTTTATTTGGCTCATGGTCTTGGAGACTTAGATTAAATGGGAAGTCCAAGGGAATGGCACTACCCTCTGGTAAGGGCTTTCGTCCATGTCATAACATGACAGAAAAGCAAAAGGGAAAACGAGTATGTGCAAAAGAGACCAAAGAGCAAACAGAGCCATCTCTTAAAACAACCCATTCTTATGAGAACAAATTCACTTCCTCAATGATGGCATTAATCCATCCATGAGGACTCTGGCCTCATGACTTAATTCCTCTTAAAGGCTCCACCTCTTGACACAGTTTCAATGGCAATGAAGTTCCCAACACATGAACTTTTAGGGGACAAGTCAAATCATAGCAGACCTACACAGTGAAAATTAAGAAAAATGCGATAATGAAAATAAAGATATAAGAAGAGATGTCCCATTTTCATAGCTTGGAAGACAATGCTGTTATGAAGTCAAGTCTCCTCAAATCAAACTATAAAGTAAATATTGTCTCATTTTAAAAAATCACAGACCAGGCTCAGTGGCTCAGCCTGTAATTCTAGCATTTGGGAGGCTGAGACAAGTGGGTTGCCTGAGCCCACATGTTCGAGACCATCTCGGGCAACTTGGTCAGATCTCGTCTCTATAATAAATAAAAAAATTAGCCAGGCATGGTAGTGTGTGCCTGTAGTTCTGGCTACTTGAAAGTCTGAGGCAGAAGGTTTGCCAGAGCCTAGCATGTCCTTGCTGGGATGACTGTGAATGTACGACTGCACTCCAGCCTGGGTGACAAAGTGAGACTCCCACTCAAAAAATAGAAAATATAAAAACAATACAGCAAAACTTTTTTGTGGACATTGACAACCTGATTCTCAAATTTATATGGAAAGGAAATATGATAACACTATTAAAAAGTGGGAAAAGGACATGAACAGATACTTCTCAATGAAAGACATATAAGCAGGCAACAAAAAAAGGAAAAAATGCTCTACATCCTAATCATCAAATAAAAACCATGATGAGACCATAAAATAAAAATAAAAACCATCTCACACTAGTCAGAATGGCTACTATTAGTGTCAAAAGATGATAGATGTTGGCACTATTGCAAACAAAAGGGAGTACATACAAACTGTTGGAAAGAAGGTAGGCTAGTTCAGCCACTGTAAAAATAAATTTGAAGAATTCTCAAAGAACAAAAAAGAGAATTGCTATTTAACTCAGCAATCCCACTACTGAGAATATACCCAAAGAAACATAAAATGTTCTATCAAGAAGACACCTGCACTCAGTTGTTTATTGCAGCACTATTTACAACAGAAAGGACATGGAACCAACCTAGAGTCTCATCAGTGATGGATTAGATGAAGAAAATTTGGTACATCTACACCCCACAGCTATTACAAAAAACAAAATCAGGTCCTTTGAAGCAAGATGGTTACAGCTGGAGGCCACTATTCAAAGCAAATTAATGCAGAAACAGAAATCTCATGAACCTCACAGACCAACCTCTACAGACTTCATGCTTTTCTCCTGTGGCTTTCTTTTCTCTTTCAGCCTTCACAGAGTTGATGAGAGTTGGGTCTTTTGGGTGTAAAGGATCATTGTGTCTGGTTTGATCTTTTATTCAGACTACTGAAACTTTTTCCATCTCGGGCATAAGGTTGTTTTCTTTCTTATCATCTGTATTTTCACTGGGGTAGCACTTTTACTTTCCTTCAAGAATTTTTCTTTCACATGCACAACCTTGCAAGAGGTCTAGCTTTCTGCTTATATCAAATTTTGGCATTACTTTCCATAATCTTTTCTAGCTTTTGATTGAAAGTGAGAGATGTGTGACCCCTTCTTTCACCTGAACACTTAGAGGCCATTGTAGACTTATTAAATTGCCTACTTTCAGCATTGTTGCATCTCATAGAATAGGGTGGCCCAAGGAAAGAAAAGAGTCAGCAGAATGGCTAGTCAGGGGAAGTAGTCATAACATACAACATTGGTTGATTAAGTTAGCTGTCTTCTGTGGCTGTGGTTTTGGCAAATCAAAACAATTACAAAGTTCTAATCACTGATCACAGATGAACATAACAGATATAATAAAAATGAAAAAGGTTGAAATATTGTGAGAACTACCAAAATGTGACACAGAAACATCAGTGAGCACCTGCTGTTGAAAAAAATGGAGCTAAGAGACTTGTTCAATGCAGGGCTGTTACAAACCTTCAATTTGTAAAATAGCAATATCCAAGAAAATCAATCACTGTGATCCACAATAAACTATTGTGAAACACAGTAAAATGAAGTATGAGTGTGTGTGTGTGTGTATATAAAACATGTGTGTATGCGTATAATATACGCACACATATGTTCTCTACATATCGTTTTTCATAGTGTGTATGTGTGTGTGTATGTCTCCTTTAGCATTGACACAAATAAATGACATCATTAGTCTTTAGTGACACCACTAAAGGTGAGATATATCATGTGTCAAATAGTGCTACAATACTGATGTCATTTTATTCTTACAGTGAGTACTAAATATTAAAAATGAACATGGCAGAGCAAAGAGACCTCAGAGACATACTTTTTTTTAACAGAAATTAGGTACAACTTCTCTACAATTTATAAACAGATTGAACTCTAAAAATTTATATGCCAATTAGTTATTTGGATTCTGGTAAATTATTTTTATTGAAAATAAAAACTTATATGATCTAAAGACTATCTTGGATCTTACAAAACAGTCGGATCAATCCAAATAGAAGAGGAGTTTCTTATTACTTCATTTGTTAATTAATTTTTAAATCTCAGTATCTCTTTCTTTCTGTATAGTAATACCTTAATAATTATTGATGACTCTACAACAGATTACACTTTTTAATTCAATTGGGTCATAGCTAAAGGATTAAAAATGAACAGAGTAAAACTGTCTTCCTAGACTTATATTTTAATACAAATTAACTATTGTCATGCTGTAATTTATAACCAGGTTGTCCTAAAAATTAATATGTTAATCAGTGTTTTGAAACATGGTATTTAATGTTTTCCTAGAAAGGGAACTTTTTATGTTTATAATAAAAATCTAGGCCTGTGAATAAAACTAAATTAGTCGTTTATATTCACCTTTCTTTCTTTCTTTCTTTCTTTCTTTCTTTCTTTCTTTCTTTCTTTCTTTCTTTCTTTCTTTCTTTCTTTCTTTCTTTTTTTCTTTCTTTCTTTTTTGAGTTGGAGTCTCAGTCACTCAGGCTGGAGTGCAGTGGCATGCTCCTGGCCACCACAGCCTTGACCTGTTAGGCTCAAGCTATCATTCCACCTCAGCCTTCCAAGTAGCTGGACTACAGGTGCGCACCATCACGTCCAGCTAATTTTTTGAATTATTGTAGAGATGAGGTCAGTCTGGTCTTAAACCCATGGGCTCAGGCAATCCTCCACCTCGGCCTCCCAAAATGCTGGGATTATAGGCATGAGCCACTGCACCCAGCCTATATTTATTTCTTTACTCCTGATGTTAACCCCAAGTTACCATTTGCAACAAATTTATGTCAAATTCGACTTCAGTTTAGAGATACCCATCTTGCTTTCCGATGTAACTTTCTGCCTTCTCAAGTTCCAACACCACCTCCTAACTCTTGGCCAATCATTGATGTCTTTCCTGCCACTCAGTTAGGGCCAGGTAACTGCAAAACTGAGATAGGAGCCCCATCCAATGTGATGGTGAGTTTGCATTTAAGGCAATATTTTCATGTGGCAGCAGGGGAGAGACAAGGGGAATGTTAATATTATTCTCTTTAGCTAAGCCTCCAATGCTGCCAGTCCACTGTTACCTCCTTGTTGCTTCAAGTATGATTCTCTCCTCCCTTAGCCCCATTCTACTGGAGTGTTGTACACAGGAAATCTAAGTTTCCTCAGGATTGGGTGTTACTAAGGATGACAAATACACTAACAGGAGAAAAGGTCCCTCTATGACCTGTTTCTTTGTTATCCAACACAACTTCTAAAAGGTGGAAAGTGACCCACAGACACTACAGTGAGAAGATTTGAATACAGTGTCAAAGACATTCTGTATTGCCACAGATGTTCCTGAGAGTAAATCTCACAAGTCTCAAACTCTCTTTTATTGTTTTGTTTGTTGTGTGTGCATACATGCTGATAGAAATATACATATTTTTGTGTGCATGCATATATATCTGAATTTTATCTTTCATAACTCGTTTCATTGGTGGCTCTATTTGTAGTTGCTCTTGTCAATCCATTGAGAACTGGGACTAACAAAAACAGTCATAGCTGTGGACACAATATGTCATTGTAAACTTCTGGTGTCAATTAGATACAATTCTACAAGTTATGGCCTGGTTAATCTTTAAATATTTATGTGTATGCATATCACTAATTTGATCTGGTATGTCATTTGTAGTAGAAATAAGGTTTTCTCTGCCGGTAATGAATATGTTAGCCTGGGAAAATAGTAATGCATCCAGGTTAAGTACCTATAGCTTAATTTCAACATGTAGCATCTCTTTGTGATGGCAATTATTTCTAATTCAACTTTAGTTTGTAAGTCCTCATCCTTTTAATCCCATCATGATTCCTGATTCTCAATGACCCCCATCACCTCTTAACTTTTCATCCCTCATACTCATCTATCCTTTCCAATAGTTAGGGTCTGAGGCATGGGTTTCTTAGATTATGATGGATGTGGGTTTTGGAAGTCAGTCCTCACATAGTCACAGAGCTCTGGATGGTGAGGAACACTTTCAGTTATCAGCTCCATTCTTCTCTGCTCAAGGCCCTTCTGCTCATGTCTGCTACTACTGTCTCCTTGCTCCAAATAGGACATTCCTCTCTCTTTATACAATTCAGTTTATTTACAAGGGCATTTTAAACATTTCTTTTGAACCATTCCTTTTATGACATGATCCTCTTTTGTCTCAGTTGATCCAGAAAGACAGAAAAGAAGCTACACATCCTATAGCTTGATCATATATAAACAGTGTGAAAGACACTGCATTGCCACAGATTCTCCTGACTATGAACTTCCCAAATCTCAATCTTCATTATTCTCTGTTGTGTTCGGGGATGTGCGTGTCAATACATGCATGTGTGCATCTATGTATATATAAAGAGTGTATATTTACAACTGTCTGTTTATAATTGATATAGCCATACATCTTCATTGGTTTATTTCTATCTCACATTTCACTGGCAACAGCAACACAGGGTACTGATTGAATTCAGATGGGGCAGTGCTCAAGAATCGGAACAGACTCCAGTGTGACTTCCTAGACTTCACTTCCTGGTTCTCATTACTGACAACTTACATTCACTTCTTTGCAAATTGAAGCTCAGCAAAGTGTAAGCATTTGGTGGTTTAATATACTGTAAACTCAACTGCAGTTTATAGTGCAAACCAATTTAGGCTCATGTTCTGATTCTCAATTCCTTCCATTAATGCCATATTTCTACCATCACAGATTTCTTCTCTGTTCTCAGAAAGGGTCAAGAAAATGCAGACCAGAGGCCAAGGCACCATCCAAAGCCAGTATGAATTGGAAATTGGCCACCAGTCTCACAGAGCTCTGGAGGTAACTAATAATGCCAATACATATGCAATCCTAAATGCGCTTTTGGGGTCAAATACCTAAAAATATTCTATAACACACAAAAGTGTTGATACTTAGATATTCATATGTCTATCACTAATTTGAATTTGTGATTTCTTTTAAAATTCAAAACAGGGTTGTATATGGCAGTGATGGTTTTTGCAGATCTATGAAAATAGTAACACACTGAGAGTGAAGTTACCATAATTCTAATCCCAAATTATGACAGTCTTTTATGGTGGCATTTCTTTCCATCGAACTGCAGTTTGTGAGGAAACATTCCTCTCACTCCATCTGGTTTCCTGATTCTTAAGTCCCTCCATAACATCCTTACTTTCACCCATCATGGCTGTCTTTCCTGCCCAGAAGATAAGGTAAAGTATCCTGCACAGCTGAATCAGGAACACCTTCCAAATTATGATTGGTTTGGGATTGGGTTTGAGTTTGGCCACCAGCCTCACATGGCATTAGAGCTACCTCTCATGGTAGCAGATCTCTAATGAAGGAAGGATACATCAAAGCTCTGTGAGCTCTCTTCCTCTTGCCAAGAGTTTCACTTCTTCCTGTCACCTATTACCTCCTCCTTGTTCCAGATAGGGCTCTGTCCCCGTTTGGCCCTCTCTAGTAAAGTTTAAGAAACAAAAAACCTGAAAGTTGCCCAAGGGATTGAAATTGGCTGTTTCTAACCAAGAGTGGCAAACTTACAACAGGAAGAACCAGCCCTTTCATGACCTATTTCTCTTTTGTCCAGTTTGCTTGGAACAATATTGAACATTATATCTCAATCCCATGGGGAGAAGATTTAACTACAGTGTCAAAGAGACTCTGTGTTGACAAGTATATGCCTGAGAGTCAATTGCACAAATATCAACTTCTCTTTCTCTTTCATTATGTGTGTATGTGCATGTGTGTTTTCACAGAAGTATATGTATGTATGTGTATATAAACACATATACATTTACGTGTGTGTGTGTGTGTGTCTACATCAATCAATCTTGATTTCTTTTTAACTCACCTTTTACTGCTGGCTTCATCAGAGATTTCTTTGTCCAGGGCCATTGCCTGCAGTCTAAGGAATTATAGGAGAATTTTAGTCAGACATAACATACACTTTTAACTTACTTTTTTTAACCAAATAACTACAGTAGTTACTCTAGAGAAAAGTATGTTCATTTTTACTTTTTAAGCAGTGTTATTTATTTTTATTTACTTAAGTTGAACTTCTCACTGCACTGCTTAACCTGGTCTTCTGCTCCTGGCCTCAAGCAATCCTCCCACATTGGTCTCCAAAAGTCAGAGATTATAGGCACAAGTCACTACAACCAGCCAAGCTGATATATTCATATTTATATCACTGTTTGAACCTGATGTGTAATCTTTGTTAGATAGGAGACTTTCTATGTCAAAAGTGAGCATCTTAAAGCCTATGAAAACAGAAATATGTCCAGACTGAAGAAAAACTCTTAATTATCTTAGGTTCAATGTAAGATAAACTTTGTGGTGGCATGTGTTTCAAATTCAACTTCTGTTGTAGGTATAGATTGCTCTCACCCCAACTAAACTCCCAGCTCTCAAGTCCCTCTGTCACCTCCTGTCTTTCACCCATTGTATTTGCCTTCCTGCCTCTCAGATAGGGTCAAGGAACTGCAGACTAAAAGGAGGAACTCCTTCCAATATGATGGTGGGTGTGGGTGTAGGGCACTGGTCTCATATAGATACAAAACTTTGGATGGTGAGTGACAGTTCTAAGGCCTATGAGCTCCATTCATCTCTGTGAGGGTTCCTCTGTTCATTGTCCACTGCTACCTGTCCCTTGCTTTAAATAGAATTATCAGTTTGCTTGGCCCATAGTAGTGGTCTCCTCCACAGTAGCATAGGGTGACAAACACCATCCTCTCCTCTATGACTTCTGCTTCCTTTTTGTACTTCCATTTAGAAACCAAATCATAATATATACAGACACTCACCATGAGAGAACTTCAGAAACAATATCAAGAGAAATCTGTATTAAGATTGTGTCTCCTGAGATTGCACCTTTCAATTCTAAATCTCTCTTCAGGTTGCATGTGTGTGTGCATGCACATATGAATGTCCACATAAGTACATATATGTTTTTGCTCATTTATATCTTATGTTATTTCCATGACTTCACCCCGGCATAGATGTTTAGGGCAATGTGGGATAATGCTGAAGAATAAAAAGGTAGTCAGACACTGTGTGACTTCCCAAACTCAACTCTTTAGTTCAAATTACCATAAATTGTTATACAAATCACATAGTAGTTGACTTAATTAACACACAATTGTTTCAGTTACTCTAGACAGAAGTTTTTGGTCTTATCTATTCCTTCTTTTTTTTAACATTAAGATGGGGTCTCTCTATGTTGCCGACACTGGTCTTCAACTCCTTGCCTACAGTGATCTACTCACCTTGGTCTACAAAGTTGCTGGGATTACAGGTATGATCCACTATAACTGGTCATTTTTTAAATCATTAAATATGACTGTATATGTCACTGTTTGATCCTGGTGTGGAATTTTTATTAGATATGAGGCTTTCTATGTCAAAAAAATGAGTCTCTTAAGCCTGTGAAAACACTAAATACTTCCAGGTAGAAGAAAAGCTCTTCATTACCTAAGGCCCAATGGAAGACAGCCTTTTATGTTGGCATTTATTTCAGATTCCACTTCAGTCATAGGTATAGCTCGCACTTACCCTATCTAAGTTCCTGGTTGTCAAGTTTGTCTATCATCTCTTGACCTTCACCCATATTGATTGCCTTTCTGTCCCTCAGATAGATAAGGTAAGGTAGTGGCAGACTAGAATCAGGAATCCCTCCCAATATGATGGTTGATTGGGCTTGGGCCACCATTCTCACAAAGAGTCAAAACTCTGGATACTGACAGTTCTTGGGTCTGTTAGCCCCATTCTTCCCAGGTTAGGAATCCTCTGCTAATTATCCACTACCACCTCTCCCTTGCTTTAAGTAGAATTCTCTCTTTCCTTGGCCCAACTAGTATAGTGTCCTACCAGTACAGTAACCTAAGATGACAAACACTATGTGAAGAAAACTCCCTCCTCTATGACTTCTTCTTCCTTGGTGTACCTCTATCCAAAACACAAATAAGTTACATAAGAAGCTCACCAGGGAAGAACTTTAGAAACACCATCAAGGGATGTCTGTATTGAGATGTGGATCCCAAGACTGCACATCCCAGTTCTAAGTCTCTCTGAAGACTGTGTGTGTGTACATGTATATATCAATATCTAAATAGATACATTTTTGTGTGTTCATTTGTCTTACTTTATTTCCGCAACTTCGCCCCAGGCCACCTTTTTAGATCCATGCGGGACAGGGCTAAAGAACAGAAAGGGAACTGGCAGCAATATGGTGGCGGGGCAACCCGGACTGTGAAGCACTCTGCAAAGGAGATCTGCAGTGGGTCTCTGACTCTTGCCCTGGGGGGCTGCAGACCCCAACATCGCAGCCTGCTCTTCATACGGAGCTCAGCCGTCACCACCGCAGGGGCATCGCAACAGACTGGACAGTCACTGTGGTGCAAATGGCGCTGCTGCCACCGCCACCCCCACCACTGCCGCCGCCACCGCCGCCATGGCCCGCACAGCACACCACCCAGGCCGGAGGCAATTCACTCCAGTTCTTCAAACCCCTTCAGGGAAGATCTGCTGGGATCGCTGCCACCTCTTCTGTGACTGAGAAACCCTGCCCCCCCGTAAGTCTCCTGTTGTCTGCCCTGAGGCAGGCAGCCATCTTGTTCCTGTTCAGCCCCACCCCCTCTGGGGTGAGCAGCTGATATAGCACCACCTGCTGGCGATTCAAGGTAACAACACCAAATGGGAGAAACAAGCTTGATAAAGACATAGACCAGAGTGGGGAATGGAGGGTAATCTGAACTGTCCTTCACATCAGACCAGGGGCAACTGACCCTAACTGCAAACTAATTTACCTGCTTGAAAAGAAAACTAGAAATCAGACCTGAAAGGACATTGGACTTCAACGAAATGTATCAGAGTGTGCTTCATTGATTCCATTAATTTAATGACTTAATTCTATTCCTACTGTATTGTTCCTTTTTTTCTTTTTTACTCTTCCTTTTCTTCTCTTTTCTTCTCTCTGTAAACCATATCTTTCTATAGAGGAACAGCACACAAATAAGGTGGCTGGTTAGCTTGTATGTTAGCATCACTATATGTCTTATGTTTATTTTTTATTTTTTGTATGAGAGTTGGTTCGTCTGTAGCTGTGGTCTATTGTTTTTATCTGTTTCAACATAGGCCTCTCTCTCTATTTGTTGGCACACTCATTTGTTTCCCCCTTACTCCTCTATCCCTCCACTTCCCTCTTCAACCCACTATCTGCTCCATTCTCTCCCCTCTGCTAAACACATTTTATTTCAGGGAGTAAACCTACAGCCCCACTGCCGGGCAGATTCCAAGGCAGTGGGAAGTGGGTTCCACATTATCCACATACCTGTCAGCGAATACCAGGACCTGCAGATAGATTTTGAGTCACAGCTCGCCCCTTAGGTAAATCTCAAAACTGCAAAAAGGACCACCCCCAAACTACAGTGCAACTCCAGAATTGAACAAAGTAAGAGGGCATACATAAAGAAAAGGAGATTGAACAAGCAGAAGTAAAACCAATCCCTTTACCACTGAATAACAGAATTAAAGAGGACGGTGACGTGGAGGGAAGGAAAAAGTAGGGAGGGGGAAAAATCGCACAAATGAAGAAAAACCAAAAGAAGAATATAGGTCTCACACAGACCCCTGGAAAATCAGACACTGAGAAAACAGAGTCTGGAACACAAATAATGAAGAGCACCAAGAATGACTGGTTACATGCAACAAACCCAGATATCAAGACATTAATGGAGAGAATTAAAAAAATTGAGGAGAGACAAGAGGAAAATAGGAAGGAACTGATGTCAGAAATGACAGCAGTAAAGAACACTGTGATGGAAATGAACAACAGACTAATAAGCATGGAAAGCAGAATCAGCCAAGCAGAAGAAAGAATCTCAGAGCTCAAAGACCAAAACACAGAACTAACCCAAACTGTCAAAAGCATAGAAAAGAAGCTCAAAAAGACAGAAGAAAACCTGCAAGAGATGAATGATCACTTCAAGAGACCAAACCTAAGAGTAATTGGGCTTCCTGAGGCAGAGAGAGAAACAGAAGCCACACTGGAACAAACATTTCATGAAATCATTCAAGAAAACTTCCCACATCTCATCAAGGATGAAAAAATTCAAACACAAGAGATTCAGAGAACCCCTGGAAGACAACAAATGAGAAGGCCAACTCCCGAACACATAATAATTCACCTAAACAAAGTAGCTATAAAAGAAAAAAAATCCTAAAGGCAGCAAGAGAAAAAGGCCAGACTACCTACCAGGGAAAACCAATTCGAATAGCAGCAGATTTATCCACAGAAACCCTTCAGGCCAGGATAGCCTGGAGCCCTATCTTCAAAGTTCTAAAAGAGAAACAATTTCAACCAAGAATAACCTACCCAGCCAAACTAAGCTTCATTAGTGAGGAAGACTTGAAATCTTTTCCAGACATCCAATCTCTAAGAACCTACGCTGCCACCAGACCACCTCTACAAGAAACACTTAAGAAAGTACTGAATACAAAAGAAAAAGAAAAAAGAACAACAGCATTCTTCACAAGAGTACAGGCAAAAGATTAAAA
>NW_007003360.1:0-649 GCF_000164805.1 Carlito syrichta
CTAGTGCAACACTGCCACCTGGAATGAATTGGTCAAAAACAATATGCACAAAATGCCAAAATGGATTCCATTGGTCCCGGGATTGCCGATCCAAATTTCATAAGAATGGTACCCCTTTAACACAGGACCAGGCTGCTCCAGTTCAGGGAAATGCCTGGAGGGGCCAGCCCTGGCTCCAAGCAACAATAGGGGCCGCAATAGCCATGAACCTGTTCATTCCTTTTGTTACATCACAGAGCTCATCCGAGCCACCCCAGGGAGTGCAGGACTGGACTTGTGTTTCTCCACCACGACAATATTAACCCCAGACGTTCCCATGACCCCAATTCCGACGGGAGTAAAGGGTCCTCTCCTGAATGGAATAGTGGGCATTATATTGGGTAGAAGTTCCTTGTCTTTACAAGGAATTTCCATTATTCCTGGAGTGGTAGATTTGGATTACACAGGAAAAATCCAGGTTCTTATTCCTCCCCCTAGCAAAACTGTGCAGTTTAACAAAGGCCAAAGAATAGAACAGTTGCTGCTCTTGCATTATCATAAAGCAGGTAAAATTTTAACCTGCATAGGGGTGACTCTGGATTTGGCTCTAGTGATGTTGTTTTCTGGGTTCAAGAAGTAACTAATTCAGACCTTACAAAGAATTGCATAT
>NW_007003361.1:0-798 GCF_000164805.1 Carlito syrichta
ATGGTATTTTGTCTGAATTAGGATCGCGACTCCTCATTTCTTTTGTGTTCCATTCGCCTGAAAATTTGTTTCCCATCCTCTTACTTTGAGTCTGTGTATGTCCTTTCTAGTGAGATGGGTCTCTTGAAGGCAGTATATTGTTGCCTGGTGATATTTTATCCATTTTGTCATTCTATGTCTTTTCAGTGGTGCGTTTAGTCCATTCACATTCAGACTAATTATTGAAATGTGAGAGTTCGTCCCTATCATGGAGTTCTTATTGAGTTATTGTTCTTCCACTTGGTTTTTTCTTTTTTTTTTTTTTGTCTTTCTTTTGCTTTTGGGGTTGGTTCGTGTATATTTTATTCTTTTCCCTGTACTCTTGTGAAGAACGTTGTTCTTTTTTCCTTTTCTTCTGTGTTTAGTACTTTCTTAAGTGTTTCATGTAGAGATGGTTTTGTGGCTGCATAAGTTGTTAGGGATTGGATATCTGGGAAAGATTTTAATTCTCCCTCACTGATGAAGCTTAGCTTGGCTGGGTAGGTTATTCTTGGTTGAAATTGTTTATCCTTTAGGACTTTGAAGATAGGGCTCCAAGCTCTCCTAGCCTGCAGGGTTTCTGCAGATAAATCTGCTGCTATTCTGATTGGTCTTCCATGGTGGGTGATCTGGCCTTTTTCTCTTGCTGCCTTTAGGATTTTTTCTTTTGTGCCTACTTTATTTAGGCGAATTATTATGTGTCTAGGAGTTGGTCTTCTCATTTGTTGTCTTGCGGGGGTTCTCTGAATCCTCTTGTGTTGAATTTTGTATCACTGATTA
>NW_007003362.1:0-455 GCF_000164805.1 Carlito syrichta
CCAGGTCTTTGTGGACTTTGGGGAAATGTTGTTGTTTTTGATATTTGTTTTTATTCCAATGTGGTCTGAGAATGTGCATGGCAAGATTTCAGCCTTATGGAATTTGTTTATGCTTGATTTATGACCAAGGATGTGGTCGATCTTGGAGTATTTTCCATGTGGTGATGAGTAGAATGTGTATTCTGTGGTTGCTTGGTGAAATAATCTGTAGGTATCCACTAAGTCCATTTGGTTGAGTGTCAAGTTTAGGTTCTGGATCTCCTTGTTGATTTTTTGCCTTGATGATCTATCTAGGGCTGTCAGTGGTGTATTTAAGTCCCCTGCTATAATGGTGTTAGAGTCAACACCTTTTTTTAGTTTATTTAGTAGTTGTTTTATAAATGCTGGTGCTACTGTGTTGGGTGCATATATGTTTAGGATAGATATTTCTTGTTGATGGATTGAAACTTTTATCA
>NW_007003363.1:0-645 GCF_000164805.1 Carlito syrichta
AAAAACCCAGAAAACCTTGGTTGATGGCAGGCCTCAGCGGGTGGTTCACCTCCGACCCAGAGCTCAAGAGCAGCCAGGGAGACAAGAAGGCAGAACAAATGCAAAGTCTATTGCTGCAGCAGTTTGGGTTACCCAGGCTGAGATGATGGCCTGAGTTGGGCAGTTTGAGAGAAGCCTGGGCAAACTAGTAAGGAAAGAAAGAAATAAAGAAAGAAGGAAAGAAAGAAAGAAAGAAGGAAGGAAGGAAGGAAGGAAGGAAGGAAGGAAGGAAGGAAGGAAGGAAAGAAAGACATTCTCCTGCAAACATTCTGCCCTCAGTACTTTCCCGCAACACCTCACATGTGAGGGTCCCCCAAACTCAGCACCATCCAGCCCCAACCCCCGAATGGCTGCCCCTGCTTTGGGGTGGGAGTACCCGAAGCTCCCTGGTTGGGTTCCTGCTGGCTCTCGTCTCCCAGGGGAGAAATGTGCCCCAGTCAGGCCAACCATCTGACTCGGCAATGAGGACCTTCCACCAAGAAAAGTTGGGGACACATCCCTCTCCCAGGGACATTTCTTCCCCTACAATCCCATTGTTCCTGGGCTCTAAAGTCAGTCACCCTGTGAACACAGCACGTGCAGTTGAGAATGTGTGTAAGGTTCTGA
>NW_007003364.1:0-754 GCF_000164805.1 Carlito syrichta
GGAGAAGGATCATATATTTTTCCTTCTATAAATTTTGGGAGATTGTGTCTTTCAAGGAATTGACCTATCAGCAAACTTGTGGGCATAGAGTGGCTCACCATATTCTTTTATTAGATTTTTAATGTCCATGGACTCTGCAGTGATGTCCCTTCTTTCATTTCTGATATTAGTAATTGTGTCCTGTTTTTTTCTTTGCTATCCTAGATAGATGCTTATTGATTTTATTGATTTTTTCAAAGAAATTACTCTTGTTTCTTCTTCTTTTCTTTCTTTTTGGAGTCTCATTCTTGTTGTCCAGACTGGAGTGCAGTGGTACTCTCATAGCCACCACAGCCTTGACCTGCTGGACTTTGGCAATCCTTCTCCTTCAGTCTTCCAAGTAGCTGGAACTACAGATGCACACCACCATGCCCAGCTATTTTTTGTGTGAATAGTTTTTGTAAGACAGAGTCAATTTCCTGGGTTGTTATGGGTCTATTTAGTGTCTCAATGTCTTTTGTTTCAACCTGGGGGGGCCTGTGTGATGTCAGAAAGTCCTCCATTTTGTTTAGTTTATCAAATTTGTTTCCATATAGGTGTTCATAGTAATCTCTGATAATCTTTTGTATTTCTTTGGGATCAGTTGTGATTTGATCTTGTGTATTTCTGATTGTTTTTATTTGGGCCTTTATTCTCTTTTTCTTGGTCTTTCTTGCCAGGGGTCCACCAATCTCGTTTATTCTTTCAAAGAACCAGCTTTTTGTTTTGTTGATGT